>NC_021162.2:68178522-68183599 GCF_000331145.2 Cicer arietinum | reverse complement strand
TTCCTGTGATAACCTCCTTTGCTTTGTTAAGAAGACCAGCCCTTCCAAAGAGATCAACCATGCAGGAATAATGTTCAATCTGGGGATTCATTCCATAAACTTCTACCATCTTTTTAAAGAGTAATAGCCCATGTGCTATAAGGCCAGAATGACTACAAGCTGTGAGAACTGCAACCATCGTTACATGATCCGGTTTAATATCAAACCTGCACATCTCTTCAAATAGTTTTAGAGCAGTTTCTCCATCTCCCCTCATACCATATCCAAAAATCATGGAAGTATAGGTGACTCCATCTCTCCTACTTAATGAATCAAACACTTTCCTGGCCTCTAAAACTTTGCCAGACCTTGAATACATATCTATCAGGGTGTTCCACAATAATAAATGGTCACTAAACCGTTCTTTGCGCTTCATCATGTAGCAATGAAACTCTTTACCATGTTGTAGATTTGCTATTCGAGCGCAAAGTGGAAGAACACTCGCAATAGTGACAAAATTAGGCTCAACGCGCTCATGTAGCATTTCTCTAAAAAGGAAGGAGACTTCCTCAGCTCGATCCATGTGAGCATATCCAGAAAGCATGGCATTCCATGTGATTAAACCTTTCTCTTCCATTTTCCGAAACAACACATATGCATGACTGAGGTCTCGACACCTGGAATACATTGTAATCAACGCATTTTTCACGTTATCAAACACATCAAAGCAAGTCCTTACGGCATGACCATGAATCTCCTTTCCCAATTTAAGGGCTCCAATGTGGGAACACGCATTTAATCCAATAACCATTGCAACAGAGTCAAAACGAATCAACGTTCTCGTCTGAGAAAGCATCTTAAGTGCCCCCTTGAAATTGGCAGAACGCAAGCACCCTCCAGCAATGGTATTCCATATAATTATATTCATTTCAACACCCTCCTCTTGCATCCTTCCAAATAGCCGAAACGCTTCCTCCCACATACCCCTAGAGGCATAACAACTAATTATAATGTACCAAGAAACATTGTTTCTAACAGCCAAATTATCAAACAAATGGCGAGCAACATCTAGCTTTCCAAACCTACCATACATAGACACCAACGCATTATGAACATACAAACAGTTAACAGAACTAGCTTCAATCAACTTATGAACCTTAACACCATTAGTTTCATCTAACAATTCCCCACAAGCCTTGAGAATACATGGATAAGTAAAATCATCTGGTTCAACATGCCTACTCAACATTATGTTATAAACAGAAAGAGCTTCGTGGAAGAGACTATTTTTAACATACAAAGACATAACCATATTCCAATGCAAAGGGAAGAAACTATTGGAATCCTCAACGACAGTTTGAGCATCAGCAATGAGATTGAAATTAGCATAAAATTGAAGAAGCTTTGAAACCAATACATGATTTTGATGAATACCTAACAAGAACATATAGGCATGAAGTTGCTTACCCTGTGGGAGAGAGTTGAGCTTGGTGCAAGAGAGTAGAAGAAGTCTAATGGGGTCAAAGAGAAGATTGAAAGAAGAAGGAGAATGATTAGAGTGTTGTTGAATGTGGAAGAAGGTTTTGAATGCATTTGATAAGTGGCCGTGTGTGACGAAATCATTGAGGGATGCAATAAGAAGAGGAATCATAGATGATGATGAATTAATAAGTGGTTTGTGAAAGGGTTTGTTGTTGCTGGGTTTTTTCCACGATTTTGGAATACACTTTTGAATCTTAGACAAGAACAAGAGGTGGTTTTTGGGTACAAAATAAGATGATGAATATGCCATAAACTGAATAAATAATAATTAAAATTAGGTAATTGGATTGTGGTTCGGACTGAGAATCCATTTCCGAGAACCAGTGGTGTCTCCGGCTCGAGGAATTTATCTCCAAGTCTTGCAAATTGTTATTCTATAATTGTAATGTAATTGGGTTTATCGTGCATTATCGGCCCTTAAACCTTTCTCTAAAAGAGAATAGAATAATCCGTTAAATTTCGCATAATCCCTCTTTCATTTTATCAATTTTTTTTTGTGCATACAGTAGAATAATAATACTTGGAATAATATTTTTCAGTTAATATTGTTTGGCAGATAGTTACATATATTTATTTATTTATTTTTATTGATATTTATTTTGTATTATAATTTTATTTTGAATACATTAATACTTACAAGTGACTTTCCTATTATAATTTTAGTTTAAAAACATTATTCCTATTATATGATGAAGTTTTTGATGATTTGAATTTAAATAAAATACTTCATTTAAATGAAATATAAATAAAAAATTGTGAAAATTAAATTGCAAGTATGCCTTTTCTTAATTAGCTCATTGTGCACGTACTATTTTAGCAAAAACGAATAATAATTGCAAAATAATTCAGGAATGTTATTACAGAAATTTAAAATAGTGAAACTGCTTTAAAATAATTTACAGGTTTTTTTTAATGTGGCTTTTAAAAAAGATGATTTATTTTTTTACATATCATAATTTTACTTGAGCCAAAAAAAAAAAGAGATAGGTGGATCAATTAGTGGGGAATTTATTTATTCAAATGTGACATGAATCTATTAAAATGAGCACAAAACAACAAAATGGAGTTATGAAAAATAACCATACCATAAGAATGAAAAAAACCATACTATATAGGGGAGAGTTAAAACAACAAAGTTTAAAAAAAATAACATATATAAAATAAAGAAATTATGAAAAAGAACCATATAAGACAATTTCTACAATAACTTGATAACTACAATTCACAAATAATAACCAAATGTAGTTAGTTTCTATGTGAAAATAACATAAAAAAAGTATTATTATTTTTTAAAATAAAAAAAGTGTAAACTATGAAATGACAAATCAAAACATCTCAATATATTGGTACCCCTTAATCGGCATCTATCTTAAAGTAGACAAAGAAGATTGTTTTTGTTGAACTTAAAAATACTGATTAAAAAATATCATTTTAAAAGAATAATGTAAAATGTTAATTAAGTTTCCTTCCGCTTTTAAGAAAATCAAAATTTAAAACAACCTAAAAATAATTCAAATGAGAAACTCTTTTCAGTAATTTTTCATAAAAAATATTGTTTTATAAATGATTCTTTCTAAAAAATTGATGCTGGTTACAATAAATAAATATGAAACTTATTTAAAGAAATATCTATCAAATAATATTTATACTATTGATGGTCAAAATTAATTATTTTTTTATAATATGCAACAAACAAACACTAAAATTCATGAAAGTAATTATTTAGAAAAATGGTCACAGTTTTAAAATATCGTATGCATAAATTTTAATATTTTATTTTCATATTTAAGTGTTTAACAAGTAATCTCTAATACTTATTATTATTTCTTTTATAGTTCTAGTTTGAAATCTTTATTCCTATTATATGACAAATTTTTTAATAATTTGAATTTAAATAAAGTACTTCATCTAAATGAAAAATAAATAAATATGTGAAAATTACATTAGAAGTATTTATATTTTAGCTCATTGAATTAAATTATTTGGAACTCAAATTAAATTCAATGAGGTAAAAAACGGGAACAAATCCAGAAATCCGCCAAGTCAAACGGATTACGGAGGGCCGATTAGAAAGCGGTTGAACGGGGCTGTCTTGAAAGCAAGTTTGTTATGCCTTTGTAAGATTTGTTACCATCAAAATACTCATTCTCATTACTCTCTTCTCCTTGTAAAATTAGTGTGACACAAAAATTAATACACGGCATATGAGAGGGGAAAAAACACTTTTTTTTTAGTTGTAATTTTTTTTGTTTTTTCACATTATAAAACAATCAATAAAGTTATTATTTTTTATGTTATTGTTTATGTTTTTTTTTCAATAATATTCTTGATAATTTGTTATTATATATTGAATGTTTGCCTCTCCAACTAATAATTAAGGATATTATCGACAAATCAATATTTTAACGTTAGTAGTGAACTTTAAAAATCACCATGACACAATTTATTTTTTATTTTTTATTTAGATTTCGTCATCTGAATACAACGTTAGTTTATTCGTCAATATAATATGACATTTTTTATTTTTGTATATCGGTGCAATATCGGTGCAATATTTAAATATGAGTTTTATGGGGCTACCACAAAATTCAGCACCTTTTCATCCTTATAAATGACTTGTCAACATATGGTTAAATCGGTCATGTTAAAGACAACATATCGTTGATACGTGCGAATACTATCAAATTTTTCTTCTTCAAATATGGATGAAGTTAAAGATAATAGATTTTGCATTATTCTTCACAATTGACCGGTGAAAGACATTAATTTAATTGTTAAAATTAAATATTTAATTAGGTTACTTTTAATTGTTTTATGCAATTTTTACCTATACTCTTAATGTGTTTGTTGTTTTCTTGGTTATTTAATTTTAATGTACATTTTTATTTTAGTATGAATGAAATTTATTTTTTTATAAAAAAAAAAAAGAAACTTTAATAACAATAATTAAACGAGAACAAAATAAGTTACAATTAAAAATGAACAAGAGGATAATATTTCTCCTATCTCATTTAAATTGTTTAATTTGAGTTGTGCGCGATTTTTTAGAAAATAATTAATTTTGTTGATTACAATGATAAAAAGAGGTTTATTTATTTAAATATATTTATTAATAGTAGTTAATTGAGAATTTTGATAAACTGAAATATAATAAATAAAAATATAATTAATATTGTATTATATTTTAAAATGACATAATTTGAGAAAAACAAAAATAACAAATCAAATATCAAACGGTTGTCTGTTATCTGACCATGATAGACCAATTTATGTATAGGATCAAGCTAATCGTCACCCAAAATCTAATAAAAAATATTGAATGAAAAAATACGAAGTCTTAAATTCAGTGTTTTTTTTTTCTTCTCCGTCATCTCTTCCAAGTTTCCAATTAAATATAGAGAAAATTATTATACTAATCTCTAATAACGTGGACAAAAGAAAATACTAGAGATCGGAATCAACTTTGAATGGCCATAAAATTCATAATCCATTAAAACTTGCACTTGACGTAAGTGGTTTATGTGGCAAAATGATTCAATCAGTGTGTGAGGTCGAT
>NC_021162.2:68102197-68178249 GCF_000331145.2 Cicer arietinum | reverse complement strand
TCTTCCGATTACACTTTTTTTTAAGAATGGAACTCATGATGGATGATTATTCTGATTTTGTTAATGGTGAAAGCAGATTTTGAATTGCAAAACAAGCTATATGAAATATATTGAATTGAATCTGCGATTTATGACATTCTTTGCACTACCATGCTAGCTTGGTCCCTCCTCTGTTTTTTTCCCATATAGCCCACGGTAAATAATTAGCAATCAAAAGATTCAAAACCCCTTAGAAAGTTAGAAAATGCAATATTGTGATCGGAGATGTGGCTTTTGGTGATAGTTCCTTGACTTCAATTCAATATGTGAAAGATGGAAGCAATATTAAGGATTGTGCATTCAAGAACCGCGTGGGATAATCTCTTAATCAAATAATTTACTCTATACTTACTTAATTATACTACTACACTACATTTTAATAAAAATTCAATTTTATTATTCTTTTTAAGTAACTCAACTTAAATTTTATATTTTTTTATACATGTCTATGTTTCAAAAAAAAAATTTATAATACAAATGAGTTAAGAAAATTTTATTAAAAAAATTTGAAATATAATTTAAATTTTTTAGAAAAATTTGTACGGTGTATTTGAAAAAAAAATTATTTCGAAACACATTTGTGTTGTGAAAACTTTAAAAACTAATTTATGAAACCAAAACTTTGAATTTTTAGATAGACAAATATATTCTTAAAAAATAAATCTTGGTACATAAAATTTAAATTTTCTTAAACAAAATTATGTTTTGAATTTAAAAAAAAAATTATCAGAATACTAATGCATTCCAAAAAAATTTAGTACACAAAATTCAATTTTTTTAAAACACATTTATTTTTCAGAATTCAAATTAAAAGTTAAAAATTCAAATCCCAATTAAATTAGTTGTTAGCGTAGATGTCTCGTTATATGTTGTTAATTTAAGAGATTTAATTATTATTTTTACAAATTTTTAAGTATTTAAATACCTTTTTTAAAAGAAAGAGGTCGGATTGATTTATTAGCTCTCATAATCCACAATAATTAGGTTATACTTAAATATTTACAATTTATTTCAAAATAATTTAAAATCTGTTGACTCAAATATATAACTTAGTCCATGTGATTTCGATTAAGTCAAGTTGAATCTATCTATTTGTTGAGTATACTCTTAACTATTCACGGAGATAAATTATGCCACACCTCTATTATTTTGATTGAGATCATTCTAATATTTATATAAAAATAAAGTGTTATTTTGATTTTGTAAGTGTGTGTTGATTATAATTTTGAATTTATCAAAATTAAATATATTATTAAACTCCTCTTAATATTTTAATGAATCAATTTAATTAATTAAAATACATTTAAAACTAAATTAATTAAAAACTTTATATTTAAATATCAAATAGTTAATAAATTATATGTTTAATCATATTTTTATGTAAAAATATTTAATAATTAATTTGTCATACGATCATATAATTTAAAAGACTATAAAACTTAGATGACCGTGGCACCGGCCGACTGTGTTGCACCAATATTATTATTATTTTTTAAAAAAAGTGTAGAAAATGAGTTGGATTTTGAAAATATTTAGCAATGAATGTTGGCAAAACGAGAGTTCACTCTGAACTCTGCCTTTATGAGTGAACTCTACAGTAACCGATAAACTTTTGTTTCAGTGTTTGACCAAATTTTATTGAAAAGTAAAGTTGGCTTATTATTTTGGTACAGTACCGAGTTTATGTTTGTTGACCAATTGTATAGTGACAATTTATAACTACAGATGTATAGGTATCGAAGTATCTCGATCTGATTGATTGTCAAGTCTTCATCGAAATGTGAACATTATTCATTTTTCATCACACTACTTCAAAAAACGGGAAACAAAAAAGAACCGCAAGTTCGCAACCATCGATCGCACAACAAGAAGCATGTGAGCATAAACTTGACCAATCTTCGAATTCAACGTGAACTCAACGGGAACTTGTTGCTGAATGAAACTCAATCCCTTATCCCAGTCCACCTCTTGTTTAAAGTGCATAGCTGTCACTCTCGGAACGTGACCCAACAGTTTTTTTTCCATTAATATTAAATTAATTGAAAAATTAAAAATACATAACAAAACAACATCTATTAAAATTAAAAAATAACGCGTCACATGCACTTAAACAACAAATAAAAAACAAATAACGTCGTGTTAAAAATAACACTATCAATATCAATAATCTTTTTAGTGTAATTTTTTATTATCAAACTTGTAGTGTAACTTGTCGCATAAAATAAAACGTACACGTGTTTAATTTTATTATAGTATTAGTGATGAGAGGAAGTATTACATAGTCTTAGTGGTATGGAATGGAGGTTTTTGGTTCGGAGAACCGTTTGATTCCGAAGCTGATAAGAGTGATAAATTAAACATTAATGAGCAATTAAACTAACATAAGAGAGCAAACAAGTAGAAGTTTGGTTGTGGCGGTGACTCTTCTGTTTCGCCTTGTGGTATAAGGCAAAATCATGAAAAAGCAGAACCATTCACACAAAAGCAATAAAATTTATTCACAAAAGAATGCTTCTCTTCCAAGCCAGCTAGAGTTAGTTGATTTGATATTGATAGTGATAATTGTTCACTTCCGCCATTAAAACCACACACCGTTACTCACGAGAAAGCAAAAAATGAAAAAATCATTACTATAAAACGCATTAAAACGTTGTTCTTCCACTCTTCTCCAACTTCCAATGGAGATTTGTACGACTTCTTTGATTTTAATTTTGTGTTTCCTTCAATCCGCGCAAGCAATCTTAGATCCTATTGATTTTTTGGCATTGCAATCTATTAAGAGAGCGTTGCACGATGTTCCTGGTTCAAATTTCTTTTCTTCTTGGGACTTCACCGATGATCCATGCAACTTCGCCGGTGTTTACTGCGCCTCCGATAAAGTCATTGCTCTCAATCTCGGAGAACCTAGAGCCGGTTCCCCTGGCCTTACCGGAAAAATTGACAACTCCGTAGGAAAACTCTCTTCTCTCGTCGACTTTACCGTTACTCCCGGTAGAATTTACGGTCCTCTTCCTCAATCCCTTTCCAATTTGAAAAACCTCAAGTTTCTCGGTATCAGTCGGAATTTCATCTCCGGCGAGATTCCGGCAGGGCTTGGTCAGCTTCGCAATATCAGAACCATCGATCTAAGCTATAATCAGCTTGCCGGATCCATTCCACCATCAATCGGAACATTGCCGAAGCTAAACAACCTAATCCTCCGTCATAACCGTCTCACCGGTTCGGTTCCCTCGTTTGCATCGGCTCAAAACTTAAACCGGCTCGATCTAAAGCACAATTCTCTCTCCGGTTCACTTGCTCCCAATTCTCTCCCTCCTTCACTCCAATACCTGTCTCTATCCTGGAATCAGTTTACCGGACCACTGGACCGGGTTTTATACCGACTAAACCGGCTCAACTACCTTGATCTAAGCTTAAACCGGTTCACCGGTTCAATCCCGCCTCAATTGTTCTCATTCCCGCTAATAAACTTACAATTAGAAAGGAACCAGTTATGCGGTCCGGTCAAACCTTTCAATGAAGTTACAATCCAAACCGTTGATCTCAGTTACAATAAGCTATCAGGTGAAATATCACCTTTACTAGCAAGTGTGCAAAACTTGTATCTAAACAATAACGCTTTTACCGGCGAAGTTCCCGGTAGCTTCGTGGAACGGTTATTGGCGGCGAGTATACAGATACTGTATTTGCAGCATAATTATCTCACTGGAATCGTAATAAATCCAACGGCGGAGATTCCTTTGAGCAGTTCTCTGTGCTTGCAGTATAATTGCATGATTCCGCCCGTTCAGATGACGTGTCCTTCCAAAGCTGGTTACCAGAAAATCAGACCTGCTCGAGAGTGCAACCAACCATTGAATTGAAGTCTCATACCATATCATATTCTGATATTCAGCACTAGTATATTCAAGAATGAGCTAGCTAATCTTCAAACATTAAAATCATAAACTATAATATATAGCTTTTTTTGTCTTGCTTTTGTATTTAATTATTATTATTCTTTTTGACTTGTTTTACTAATTCATTATTATTATTTTAGTATTTCGAATGATATTAATAAAATGATTCTGAATACTTGTAATTTGCAATTAGCATTTAGCAGGGAGGTGCACTGAATTACTTTTTTTTTCTTTTCACAATGAGTATCCGGTAAACCTGTACGAATGGTCTTTCAACTTAAATTTTAAACTAATTCCTTATATTTTTTAGTTTAAAAAAGTCATTTATTTTTCTAATAGACAATTGTGTTGGACTTTTAAAAATTTCTTACAAAACTGTGAAAAATAGTCATTGTGTCTTTCTCTTAGAGGTTTATGACGTCATTTTGACCTTATTTTCGGAACGTAGATTCCATATTATAGTATATAATGTATAAAAAGAATGAGTGAATAGTCAATTTCATTATTGAAATATAGCTTTTGTAAATTAATTTATGAATTTTGTGATTGAAAATTATATCTCTAAAATTAAAAAATATCTATCAAAATAATTTTTTAATTAAATTGCAACAATTAATTATATTAATTAAAATTAATGTGATATTTTTATGTTTAATTTACGTCAATGTCATGTCATTAAGATTAATTTATTTATAAATTTTAGTTTTATATTGTCAAATTGTCAGTAATATATGTAATATTACATTTACTAATTACTGGAAAGTTAATATTTTGTGAGAAACTTCAATTTTATAAGTAAAATAATTTATATTGTAACGACAATTATGTAGAAATAGTGTCAAACAGCCACACATTCAATTTGTATATCGTATCACCATTTCTAATGACAAGAGTTTACAAATAGAATATTGTGTCAAAGTGCAAAATTATAGAACTAATTTAACCAATGTTGTCAATAATTTTCAAAATCATTTTATCAATTCACTCATAAAATAACTCTAATTAATTATATTTTAATTAAAATAAAATTTTCAATATAATAATAAATTATATACCATCTAAAATTAAATATAAGTAAAAGTTACAAATGAAAATTTGATGTATTTAATATTAAATTAAGGTCAAATAGATTAACTTTTCAACTATTTTTTTTATTTATATTTCATTTTAAATATAATATTTAAGAATTTCTTTTTATAAATAAACCTACTTCATAAAATTTGGGAAGAAAAATTACATAAAAAAACATGTTAGTCCATAAAACGATAAATTATTTTTATCTTAAAAAAATTGTTTACAACTTTTAAAGAGTCGATTGCAGATTTTATATTTTTGCTATGTCACAAAAATTGGTACCTCTATATCAAAATCTGATATGGATAGTTTTAGTCTTTTATTTAAATTTTTAAATTAAAAAATATTGATATGACATATGATATGATGACATAAATTGACGTGAAATGATTAACATTCATGATATTACCATAAAATCTTTTAAAAAAATTATATTCAATTTTTGAAATTATTCATTTTTAAAATTTAATTATTGACATATAAATATATAATGCATCTACATAGTTATTCATGAGATTGTGTGCAACGCCGTTTACAGTATATCACATCATAATTTTTTAATTTAAAAATATGAGAGAGGGAGGTAAAAAATGTCGAATTTTAAAATGCTATTCCAAATTCATGAATTGATAAAAATAAAGGGACAAAAACTATAATTAAGTTAAAACGTCATATACAAATTTTAACATTTATTTTTTGATATATATAAAATTGTTGAAGCCAACCCTTTTATTATTAATCTTATGGCTGACTCATTTGAAACATTTGATTTATAGGAAAATATCATTCAATTATAATAGTTGATTTAAAAAATATTTACTCGATAGAATTTTATTGGATGATTGTAGTCGTTAGTGTAACTATCAAATATAATGTGTTCTCTCCCTGTATATAATTTGTTTATATATTTTCTCTTAACTCAAATATAATTAAAAGTACTTAAAAATATAAAAAAAAATATAATGTTAGGTAATATTCATTTGATTTTATAGACTCCCACGACATACTGAATCCAGTTTAAATTTTTATTAAAAGATATATTAACATTTAATATTTGACACGTCTCAAATATAATTATTTATACTAATAATCTATAAAAAAAAATGTTAGTTAATATTCATACAATTGTCTAAATCTAATAAAATATGTGAGCACTTTCATACTTAATATTTTGTAAGATACGATAGTTAACATTCTAGTAAAAATATGTGAGCACTTCCATACTTAAAATTTTGTAAGATACTATAGTTAACATCCAATCATTCAGCGACACAATATTTTTATACTTTATTATTATTTTTTAAAATAAATTAATTTATTCGTTATATGTGTTTGAAGGGCTGTGGTACGCAATTTTATTTTTATTTTTTATGAATATATAAGAATTTACCAATAAACAATAAATATATGTAAAATAATATCATTTATCTTCATTTAAATTTTTGTGAGTTTACGAGAGCATTATTTAAAGAGTATTTTTGAATGATAATATGGTGAAGTTATTTGAAATTTTATAATATTTGTATATACAAAATATGACTTGTATATTTACTTACACTTGAGCCCGGAGAGTATTCATGTTAAGCCCAGATCATTCGGTATGTGCCCAAAGGCTCCACAAAATTGAGTAAGATGACTTAGGAGTAGGCCTACGAAACAATAAGCCCGATAAATATTTGTTAAACTTAAGAAAGGGACAACGAATTTGAAAAAAAATAAAATTTTATTTAATTACAAACAATTATATTCCTATCTCATTTTTTTTTCCAGAGAATCCAGTTGCCTGTGGTTTTTAAAAAAAAAAAATTGCAAAATCCTTTCATATTTAAATGTGTTTTAAAATAATTAAAGTCAAAATTTTCAAAACACAAAAATCTTTTGAAAAACTCAAATTATAAATTTTTATGAAACACATTTATATTATTAAAGTTTTAAATTAAGTTTTACACTTGTTTAAAAATTGTTTTTAAAATTTGTAATTATCAATATTATACAATTATTTATTTTATGTTTTTTTTAAAATAGATAAATCTTAATATTTTGAAAAATTCAATTGTAATTTACCACCTCAATATTTTTCAATTCAATTAAGTTTGCTTATTTTAAAATCGATAAAAAAAATTAATAATAAATTATAAACTCTATAAGCTCAAAATACTTGAAGCAATTTATTATAAACTACAAGTTCATATTAAAATAAACTTTACTCAACATATATATATATATTTTTTAGTAATTAATCAACATATCTTATAATTTATAAATTATAAGTTAGTTTATATGTCTTATCAAATAGACTTTTGTCTATATTTTTATTATTAAAAAATAAAAAATAAAATAAAAACAAGCAACCGACCAAACAAAATTGAAGTTGTTATCTATGATCCCCAATAAAGAAAACCCATTTGTTGACAATGACCCCTTGCCTTGTCGCATTGAGGAATATTTTCAAGACATAAACAGCTAACTTACTAAGGACAAATCACAATAAGACATGAATAGTAGTAACCAGGAAAACAATATGCACAAGAAAGGTGAAAGTAAAGCTTCAAATATATTTGTTTACTGTAAAAAGAATGACTTAAAACCAAAAATTAATAACCATTAATAAAGTCAATAAAAGACAAGGTTCCATGTCCTTATCCAAGCTTAGCTGTTCCTATGCTTACACACTTTAAAGCAATCCCAAACATGTGTTATTATATTTTAATTATACTTTTTTGGGTTCCCAAAAGTGGTCCCAATAAGAATACATCCAAAAATACTCCCAACCACCGGATTAAAGAAAAAAGAAAAAGGACTCTTCCTTTGAAAACAATGCCAAATTCTCGTTTTTGCTGTTTTCCCAATGTCCAAACAGAAGTTGATTGAATAGGCAATACAAGAGATGACAACAATTAATCAGATTGATGTTGAAATGATTCAAGCTTCTGCCAATCATCATTCTCCGCGTGAAAATCTTTTCACGTTCTTTTGGTGGATGGGATTTGTCTTGGCTTCACTATGTTAAGCTTCCAATTTCAAACTTGTATTTTTAAATTTAGAATATCTAATCTATTCCTTCTCTTCCAATAGGTTCAATTATGCATTCCATTTTTTTCTTTCTAACACATGCGTATTATTTAAGCAAATATATGTAATAAACCAAATGCCTCATCTTTTTTACCACTACTAGTGCACTAGTACTACCTTCTTTACTTCTATTACAATATACTTTACTAATGATTCAGATGCTAAAAATTAATATGGGCATCCTTTAAATTGTGGAAGGTCCTAACGATAAATATGAAAAAGTGGCCCATTTATAATATTAAAAAAAGTTAGTTTTTTTCAACTTTTCTAGGCAATATGGACAAGTCATTCCCAAATTAACTTATATCACATTGTCCTATATCTTAGACCTTCTACTTTCCATTATATTCTTCATTGTTTGTTGTTTTAAGCCTTCACTCCACTTCAATTAGCTCCTTACATTAAACACTAATTTTATGGACACACAACTATGTTGATACTAAACAAAAATTACACATAACTATCTAAAGATTACTTCTTAAATGCTTTTTATTTTAGTGGCGGTTATGTAGTGTCTGATTTAAGATTATATAATTCACACTTTAAATTAATTTCATAATATTATAATATATAACAATACAAGTTTAAAACTTAAACTCTTCTTAATTGAATAGTCACGTAAACTTAATTGCAAGACTGCTTATAATGTTGATTAATTCGCATCTAACTTTAATATAGTGTTAGGATTATAATACATGTTTGAATTGATCATGAATTAAGTAAAATTACATTCTGTAACCAAGTTTTTCCACAATCATCTCAATGCAAACACAACAAAATCCAAGCAACTGTGCAACACTGTTTGTGACACAAGAAATTGAAACTGTTGAATTGGAACCATAAGGTGATGCTGCGACAGAGACAAGCACAACATTGAGATTGAGAGAATCCAACTAATAAACAAAAGCAATCATCCAAGACAAATTATATAACTATATATTTAGTTATACTTATACATTCATAATATCAGGTTGGGATATTCTCCATGTCACATTCAGTCATTAATTAGTACTCCTACAAGAGGAATATATTACAATCCCCAAACCAAATCCATCATCCATTACCTAATCTTCAATCTTCCCTCAAGGTATTTGAGGTCAAAAAGTTAAATGGGGTCAAAGAGACCCAAATAGTAATGCTACATAATTCTATAAATACACACCATTACTACTAAATAGTAAAAAAAAAAAAAAAAAGAAGAGAAGATACAAATACTAAAAAAAACAAAAAGCTAAATAACACCAACATGAAAAGTTAAGATTTTTTATGTATAGGTAAGGTCAAGTAGTACTATAGTTGTAATAGTATTAATTAACAGTTAGAATTGACAAAGTTTTTTATCTCCTCCATAAGGCAATAAAAATGATCATTATTTGGCAAGAAGTAAAAACCAATAGTAGCATCCTTAAGGAAAAGAAGTTTAACCTCTTGACCAAAATTCCTCAAACCATCCACATAAGCCAATTGCCAATCTTGTAGAAGATCCAAACCAGCAACACAAACAAGACTTTTAGGAAACTTGTCAAGTCCTACAAGACTTTTCCCTTTAGGACCAAAAGGGTTACAAGCAAAGTGGTCTCTATCTTCACCTTCAGGTAAAAAAGCTCTCCAATACCAATCACGATCTTGCAATTTAACAAAGTACTTTCCATCTAATCTCATTTCAGAATCTGTTCTTTTCTCACCACCAAACAGTGGATGAAGAAGAATGTTCCCCAACACTTCAATTTCTTGTTTTTCCTCTTCAGCTGCTTTCACAGCTACATGATGAATAATATTCCCTCCTGAACTATCACCAGCCATGTAAACATAAACTTTAGATTCTTTACCACTTTGAAGCCATTTTCTTGACTTGACCCATTTAAGTGCTTCCCAACCATCATCATAACAACAAGGAAACCGATACTCCGGCGATCTTCGGTAATTCACCGAAACAACAGCAGCTTTACAAATGCTTACAAGTCTTCTACAAAAAGTGTCATAGATAGCACTGTTTGCAGAAGAATGAGAGAAGCTTCCTCCATGAAAGAAGATTATGACAGGAACAATTTTTTTAGTACTCAATGGTTTTTCTAAGTCTATAACACCACATTGAGCCTCATTTTCAGAATATGGTAGATAAACACGATTAAAAAGTCCTGTGTTTCGATCGACATGATCGAATGAAAATACACCATCGACCGGAATAGCATTGGCTGGTACTTTTCTATCAAGAAACTCTGCTAACTCTCGATTGAATGTTCCATCTGCCCGTCTTAGAAGATTGTAAGCTAGCTTGAAATTTGAGATTAGCACCCATGTATTCAATGGAACAACACTCTGCAAAAACAAAAACAAAAACAAAAACCACAACTTTAGATTGGTTCTGTTTTTGTTGAATCAGTGCAAGAGAAGAAAAAATTATTAAAAAAATATATAAATTACGTGCTTTATATGAATCTCACGAATCTTGGCCGAAAAGACAAAAATTTCTAACTATTGTGATACAGAATGAAACTGAAATTTGTTCAAGTTTAGCAGAACAAGAAACACAACAACAATAAGGAGAAAACAACAATGACATATGTCCCATGATGAAGCAAGAAAAGAAAAGCAGAAAAGTAAGATTACCCTAGATTCATTGAGGTTGAGTTGATTACTACGAGTCATGTTATGTATAGAGAGAATAAGGGAGGAGATAGAAAGGTGTTGGTTGGTGATAGAAAAGTACGTATGTGTATTAAATGAAGGTTTGAGTGAAAGAGGAAGAAGAAGGTACAGTTGTATATGAAACAAAGGTAGCTTAGAGAGAGAGAGAGAGAGAGAGAGAAATTCGACGGCAATGGACGGAGACGATAGACACGACAAACCGGGCGGCTGAATTTAACTCTATATGTTGGGTCCCACCTCTTTTTTCTATTTTTCTTTTTCTTTGAATGCTCCTTGATATTTTATTGGTTAAATTACATTTATGATCCTTTATCTTAATCTGAGGTAACGTTTTAGTCTTTTATCTTTTTTTTTTCTCGATTTAGTCCTTTATTCCTAACAATATCAAATAAAGTATGAAAATATGAGTTTATTTGAAGATTTGCGTTACGAATTTGATGAAATTTGTATTATATTGAAGAATATAATTAATTTTATGAGTTTTGATTGAATTTTTTTTTTGAATTTTTGTATAAAAAAGGATAACATTGTTGAAATTTTAAAACATAAAATATCAAATTGTCACTTAAAATTAAAATAAAGGACCAAGTCGGGAAAAAAAAAAGATAAAGGACTAAAACGTTACCTGAGATTAAGTTAAAGGACCACAAATGTAATTTAGCCTATTTTATTTTATGTTTTTTGCATGTGTTTTCATTTCCACTATTCAAACTTTTTATCTTTCTTTTTTAATGGACTTTAGTGTAGCGTGAGACTATCCATTTCCTTTTTGGGTATTTCATATTGCACAACTGCTATATGAACCCGCACCTACACTCGCCAATCTACCAAACATGTTTCATACTCGAATTTGATAATTTAATTCTTCATTTATTTATTTACTTAAAAACAATGTTGATTCATCTATATTCAAATAGTATATCGATCCAGAAACACAAATACAAAATTATTACAAATGATAAGTATGAAATTATGAATAAACTCAAATCACTCAATCTAATATAATAAAATAGTTAAATACTTAAAAAATTAAAATAGTTAAAATAGTCATGTTTCTGGATCTGCAACTTTGAGAACGCTTAAGTTGTTTATTGAATCCACATGATCTTGATCGAAATTAATCGACAATAAAATGAACACTGCACTGGTTTGGGAAAAAAAATCAATTGTAGATAGTCGACGAAATAACAAAAACCCACATAAAAATTGATTTATTTGAAAATCACTGATTTATATAAAATGATAGAGGAAAACGGTGTACATGAGTAATTTCAGACTAAAAAATTGTCTCAAATCACCTATCTTTAAAAACCAATATGAAGAAGGTAGATTGGAGAAAGAAATGTGTGATGGCTATATTTTCAAAGGAAAAAAGTGATTTTCATTGTAGAAGAAACACAATCTTGTCATTTTATGATAATGCATTATAAATATTAAGGTTATCTATGCACGCAACTTTAATATACAAATAAGACGTTGAAAATTATGGTTGAGTCAAATAAAGATAAATAATTACAGATAAATATTACATTTGAAATGATAATATCAAATATTATTATACAATTAAATTATGATATACTTTTGTATAATATTTTAATGTAAATAACTTAATCAAATTTCACCTAAATATAATTAACTTCTATCTACCTTAAACTATATTTAACTAAATTTAATTGTATCTAACGTCCCTGCAAATTAAAAGTGTGTTAGAACATTTCCAACTCGAGAAGCACAGTACAATACAATACAATAAAATACACTATAACTAATGAAGAAAACAAAATTAAAAGAAAAATAATACTAGTCGTAACCACGTCGGCTAAACAAAAAAGTTGATGTAAACACTGGTAGTGGCCGATATGCACAATTCTCGTCGAAGTCTTCTAACTTGAAAATCTTATGGTGTCTTCACTACATTCGCTCTAATGTAAAATTAAGAATCTTAATCTTATGTCTTCAAATAGCAATTTTGGCTAACAAAGCTTAACCACATACCTTAAGATACAAGCACTAAGATAAATGTCTAATTGTCGTAAGATATGAGATCAAAGAGAATGATAATTGTTTTATTACAATATGTAGAAGCACAAATAATTAAAATGTTTAATTGCATATACAAATAGATGATTTTTTTTTTATATATATCATTCTTTTAAATAAAATAAAAATTATCGCGACATCCTAGTAGATGATCGCACTCTCGACCTGCGACATCCTGAAGGTTTTTTTTTTTTTTTTTTCAATAGAAGGTTACAACTCTAGGATGCGACCATGTATTAGATGCATACATTTTTTTTTCCTTCTCATTTTTACAATTATAAAATTGTTTGTGTAATAAAATAAAAATATTTATAATATTAAAAAAAATATAATATTATTAAAAAATAAAAATAATAAAATAAAATTACATTAATAATAGTGGTATTTTTTACTATTACTATTAATATTATTAATTTTATTATTTAATTTATTAATAATATTTTTTTTTAAATATTATAATTATTTTTGTTTTATTAAATAAACAATTTTGTAATTATAAAAATGAGAAGAAAAAAAATAAGTTTAGTACATAGTCGCATCTTGAAAATGTGACCTTCTATTGAAAAAAAAAGTCTTTAAGAAGTTATTGGGTGTACGATCATCTAATAATGTTAAAAAGTATCACACTTTGATGTTATTTTTTTAAAGTATGATAAGTTAATATGTTTAAAAATAAAAGAAATATACTTAAAAAGAAAATCCATAAATAGACGAAATGTTTAACAATCTTATATGGTAGCAGCATATAAGAAGGTCAACATTTGCTACAAATAATTAAAAAATATTGAAACATATCACAAGATTAATATCGACAACATAATAGTGGCAAATCATGAAATCTAAATATATCTTCAATCATAAAAAAATAGTAGATATGCAAACCTTAAAGGTGAAGGCAGAAGATCGAAAAAGAAAACCAAATATGGATATATATTTTTTTAGTATTCTTGAGATCGTTACCGAAGCCTAAGTACAAAGTCACTGATATGCAACCCTTTAATGAAAGTCTTTTAGGTGGTAGACACAACTAGATAGGCATCATTGAAAATCAACCAAAACAACAAGGAAACAATATGGAAGATTCGTATGTGAAATAAAATGTCTAAAAATTCAAAAGTTGAAGTACTAAAATAATGTAAGAGAAATAAAATTGCATTCGAACTATATAACAAAGGACTCTAATTATTACCCCTAAAATAAAAAACACTTGGAGCCACCAATATGCTTGATCGATGTAAAAATATCTAACCACAACTCTTTCCAACAAACTCATCACATGTATCAACCAATGGAGTCATAGCTATTAAGGGTGGGCACAAGTTCACGCAAATCAATTCAATCCACTTTTTTAATTAAAATACGTTCAAGTTCAACCCAAACTAATATGTTCAAACACCAAATGATTTTGGTTCGAGTAATAAGTTTTAATTTTCTACATGTAAACCTGTAAATTCAATCCATTAAAAAATTTGTGATTTTTAAAATTTATGTCACTAAAAATTAGCACTTTTTAGAAGGAAAAAAATTAACACATTTATATATTGATATAAAAGTATTTTAATTAAATTTAAGAATTAAAATTTTAAATTGATGAATTTAGTGTAAATGTTAACTTTTTATAAAAAATAAAATCATATAATATAATTTTTGAAAAATTGAAGAATTTAAACCAATCCATTTATCTCTGAATTATGCTAGATCGAGTTTTTTTATTTAAAATGCAAATATTTTACATTTCAGACCAACAAAATTTAATTAACCTGTGTAATGAGTTTTGCCAAAATCGATAAAACCCGACCCATGAATACCTTAACAACTACCATTTGGATTTTAGTTTCCGACTTTATTATTTTTTTTTATTTCACCTTTTTTAAAATCGATTTCCCTTTACATCCATTTTCCTTTTTCTTGTTTTGTCTTTTTCCTTTGTGTTGGGTGGTTGACAAGTCTGTTTTAGCCTCATTTACAACATGTGTAGGCAAATCAATTTGTCGACATTTATTTAAGGCAGTTTCACAAAAAGGTATCTAAGTGTGGTGAAAACCCAATACTATACAAATTAAATAAAGACAAAACTCGTCCCGTATAAAAAAGTAGCTTTTAATTTCGTGTTTCTATAAAGAGAAAAAGAACCTGCACTAATAAAGTTTTACAATGTTACCTGATTATAATTGTATATTCGGTTAAATCATCTAATTTTTTATAACTTTCATTCCTGAAATTCTCATGCACTATCATCCTAGTCTTTAAGTGAAATAAAAACATGTGATTTAAAATTTCGTCAGTTTAATACTACAAGAAAATTCTTAATTTCCGGTCAAATTAAAAAAGATTATATGACTAGGAAAAATCTTTACAAATTACTTATTGAAAAAACATTTACAAATACTAAATTTTAAAATAGTTATTATTTTTAGTTGAAAGAGTTATCACAAATAATTTTTTTTTTTTCTGATTGTAACATTTGTGGCGTCAAAAAACGGTCACAAACTTGTTGGAAAAACAGTTATTTGAATTTGTTGGAGAAATGTTGATTAATTGAAAATACCAGCAAAAAGATTTTGTTGCGATATATACCCCACAAAATCGAAATGTTTGAACATTTAAGCCGCTACAAAATATGACTATTGCAACTTTGTGAGAATATTAGCCTACACAATGGCAACTATTTCTGATCAATATTATTCGCATTTCTTATTTTTATTTTCTCTATATAAATATTTTTTCTCAACTTATATTTTTCTCCATCTTTTCTCTCTACATTTTCTTTTGAGTTTCAGTAAGTCTTTCTTTTATGTTTTGTTTTTTTTATATTTTTTTTTACTTGAAGTTATTTATTTAATAAATATTATTTTATTTTTATTTTGAAAGTAATGTTATTTTGTTGATTACGGATAATTGTTATTTATTCGTAAACTTCAAGTCATACACTACCCTATATCAAATTAATATGTAATGCATTTTAAATATAAATTAATAGTTTATATAATTATAAATTATTTTAAGTGTGTTCATATTTTAATTTATAATGTACTATATTATTTTTTAAATTGCTAATATATGCCAACAACTAATTTGATTATACCAGATTTAAATGAATCTCAACCAGCTATGGTTCGTTCGCTAGTGGTGGTGTATTTGAAGAAGGTTTTTTTAGTTTAGGGTTCAAATGTGTTTGTGGAGAGAATGATTGAAGGAGGATATTTTGGAGGAGTGTTAAGTTACAAAATGTGCTTTCCTTCTTTTTTTTTTTTTTTCCACAGCAACAGGTTATGTCCAAAAATAACAAAAAGATGATTTAGACCACCCTTAAAATATGTACTTATTAAATTTTATTAGCCAATGGGTTTTCTTCGTAGTAAACACATTAACACTTTTAAAATTGTGGCTAAGTGAAGTGTGATCTAAAATCAGATAACGTCAATAAAATACATTTAAACTCTTATGAGAAGTGTGACCTACAATCAAAAACATTGTAGTGTTTATAGATATAATAATATAAAGATTTAAATAAGATATATTGTCAGTGTAAACTTATTTTACACTAACAATTAAAAATAACTTGACACATCAATAAAATATTCGATAATTGTTTTTTATTTAAATATCGTTTGATAAAATGTAACAAATAAAATAGTCATGATTGAATCACAATGTAAAAACATTCGACATTATCAATACAATACCATTAAACTCATAAGATAAGGTGTGAGAGAGAAGATGAATGTAATAATTAATATAATAATATAAAATGAAAAGGAGAGAGAAAACATATATAATAATATAATAAAGTAAAATGCAGTTTTTTAAGAAGTAATATTTTTTTATAATATCTTATTATTTAATGAAAAAAAAAAATTCACATTCACGAAGTCTTATATATGTGATCAAATTAACTTTTTGTTTAAATGGTTTAGCTAATTCCTAAGAACTTTATATGAATTCTTCCTTTTTGTTATTTGTTTTTTTTAATTCATATGATGAATTATGTTTTGAATGGCTTAAAATGGGCTCCAACGCCACTTTCCATATGATACAAACATTTTGAATTTCTTATTACTTGTATTATTTGTATTTAAAAAAGAAAAATCAATCTTAATAGATTAGTTATTTATAAAAAAGACAATACCAATATTTTTTTAGAAATTTATTTAATAAAAATTATCAGAATACAAACAATTAAAAAAGTTAAAAAGTTGATTAGGTTGATCTATTTTGTAATAAATAAAAACAGTATTTATTATTATTGATTTTGTGTTATGATTAAAATCATACATTTGTTAACTTTATTAATAATTTAAACAATTCAATTTTTCCTTTATATATATATATACACATATACATATACCCTCATTTTCAAAGTTAAAAGAAGTGCATTATGGGGATATGACTTCCAAAGACAATACATGAAAACTCAAAATGTGTTTTTTGCACAATAACGATGGTTTTGGAGCAGACGATAGATTTTTCTTTTTAAAATTGACATTTTGAAAGAGAAAAAAATAATTCCAACTTATCATTTATAATATTTTGAATAATTTTTAAAATTTCAAATTTAACTACAAGTTAGTCGTCACAATTTTTTTTGTTTAGATTTCAAAATAAATATATGAATAACTGTGTGTTCTACATTTTTAAAAGACAAAAATTTTGGGTCATCATCCTTAAAAAAATGTTTTAGATCACTCAAATTTACATATTTAGGAACTTAAAAAGATTCATAATTTCATTTTATTTGTAAAAATATTTTAAATGGGAGAAACAATAATCTAAAAATCTCACTATAGTTAACGTTAGACTAAATAATTTATTAACTTAATTTCAGTTAACGTTTTATTTTTTTCTTTTAATTTGGCCATTTATTTTAATTTTGAATGATAATTTAATCTTTTGTGTTTTAAAATATCAACAATGTTATCATATTTTTTTTTAACAAAAATTCATCAAAATTTTAAAACAAAATCATAAAATTAATTATCATCTTCAATATAATGTAAATTTTATCAAATGTATAACTCAAATATTCACATAAACTCATATTTACATCTCCAACAATATCAAATTTATAATAAAGAATAAAAATATAAAAAAAAATTGTTTATATAAATTAAATTAATTATTTAATTTTTGTTGTTTCCTTCGGAAGAAGTTAATCGAATAAATCAATAGTCAGATTTGAAAATTTTTAGTAAAAAAAAATTCAATTTTAAATCTTCCAACTATAAAAAAAAACATTCAATTTTCTTTTAATTTTTTTCTTTCTAAAACAATACCACTCGCACGAAACGTGAGAATTCAGAAATATTTTTGGTTCCCGCCCGAAAGCAAAAATTAAAAACTCAAATTCCATTCAGAGTGCCACGCTGGCGATCCCCGTGAACCCCTTCCAAACCAATCCGAATGAATAACGAAATCTATATATAAACAAAACTCCACACCATGACTCAACAAGTTCAAAACTAAACCATTCAAACTCCATATTCACTGCAAATTCAAACTAAAAAGGCGCAATGGCTTCTTCTGATGCAACAGCAACATCCAAGAAAGGTGGAAGAGGCAAATCAAAAACCAAATCTGTTTCAAGATCAAGCAAAGCCGGTCTCCAGTTTCCCGTTGGCCGCATCGCTCGTTTCCTTAAAGCCGGTCGTTATGCTCAGCGTGTTGGATCTGGTTCACCAGTTTATCTCTCTGCAGTTCTTGAATATCTTGCTGCTGAGGTTTTCATTTTTCTTATTTTATATTTAATTTTCATTTACAAATTTGACGATGTCAATTTCTCTAACTGTTTGTAATTTTTTGGGATTTAGGTTTTGGAACTTGCTGGCAATGCTGCGAGGGATAACAAGAAGACGAGGATTATTCCGAGGCACATTCAACTTGCTGTTAGGAACGATGAGGAATTGGGCAAGTTGATGGGATCTGTTACAATTGCCAATGGGGGTGTTTTGCCTAACATTCATCAGAATTTGTTACCGAAGAAAGTTGCTGGAAAGGGGAAAGGAGAAATTGGATCTGTTAGTCAGGAGTTTTAGATTTTTATTGTACGGTTTTAGGTTAAGTTTTGGAAATAGGAGATTATTGGTTCATTTTCATGTTAGCTTTGTATGTTATCGTTTACATTTTGACGTAAGGTTTTATGATTGATGGTGTATAGCTCTGTGCTCTTTAAAATTTAATCTCATATTTTGATATAATTTGTGTTTATTCACTTATTGTCTTTCTTTTTCCTATATATATTTTCCCGCTAAATTTATGTCCCTAATTAAAATGTGAGTAGTGGGAAGCCGGATTTCATTTGGTTTATTACATTTGAATTGTGGGGCAATGTTATAATTCATCTTACGAGGCAAAATCTAAATATATATATCACATGCGAACATTTGAAAATGAATAATTGGATGTTTAAAACAACTTTTATTTTACCATCCTTAATTTTAGAGATTTGGAATTTTTAAAATTAAATAGACGTGATTTTTTTAAAGTGTATTTTGACTCAAATCATATGCAAAAAGATATGGAATATTTATCAAAATGATTTGGGTGCCTATAATGATTCGGATCCACACACTCACAAATATGTTAGGTGTTGAAGTTTTCATTGTACTAGGCCCACAATTTTTTTTTTTATCAGAATTGGATGGAGTAGGATGGTTTGTTTTGTTGAAGTGGACAGAAATTTGGAAATGGTTGAAGGGTATACTTGCCAAAGTAAGTGAGAGTTCCAAAAGAGTGAGAAGTACAAGGATAAGGATGACGTACTATTTCTAATGATACTATTTATATAAACGAAAATCACAATCTGAAGGACATATATATTGAATTTCAATCAATACGGACGGATTTGACATAGTTTATGTTTTGGGACCGTTACAACTAGATTTAGCCTTTGGAGTAAAAAACTTTGATTGTGTGTTGATCGGCGTGATAGATTGGATTGACGTTGGATGAGTCCAAAACATTTATGGCATGTTTATTTGAAAAAATAAATAATGGATCACAAGTCACAATTGGGACATTGCAAACTTAGAGTTTTAGTTGCCTCAACTATGTGTTACTTACAATAAGTGCTAGTTGCCTTAACTCTTGCTGGTTATGTGAAGATGAACACTACATTCAACTTAGCTGGAAAAAAAATGATATTGTGAAAGCATTATTATGAGAGATTGCGGATTTAAAAAACACTCGTTGAGTCAGCACAATCATCAATAAAATATAATAGGAGCAATGAATGCAAATTTGAAAATTGAGATTATAACACTGGATTAGGGTATAATGGATTACATCAATTTGTAGAAAAAACTAAGACTTCAGATTAAGAGAGTTAAATCTATTTTTTTTTTCTTCTCAACTAAGATTGTGGTCTAGTGGATCGACATCAACGGTTGTAATTTATCCAAGTAGATACAATCTGCACTCGCAAAATACACATGATATCCTGTTAAAAACTAAACAGATGCTATCTCTCTTGTTATCTGTTGGCATATGAAAAGTTTGTTTCTTTTTGTTCATCATTCTCTACGACGCAGATTATCGTACCGTTTCCAACACCATAAACCATTGTCGTCTTCATCGGTTCACACCAAAAAACCAAAATGGAACTCGCCAACCAACGTGATAATCACGAACCCAACCCTCGTAGTGATGGAATCATGTTCCACCATGCGTCAACTGAGACAGATTCAAGCACGCATGACAGTCACTGGTCTTATTACCCACGCGTTTCCAGTCAGCAGGGTCATCGCGTTCTGCGCACTCGCCGATTCTGGAGATATTCACTACGCACACATTCTTTTCGATCGCTTCCAAGAACCCAATACTTTTATGTGGAACACCATGATTAGAGGCTATGGAAATGCTCGATTACCTGCCGTGGCATTCTCTTTCTTTCTCTATATGATTCGACGACGCGTTGAAATGGATTCTAGAAGCTTCGTTTTTGCGCTAAAGGCTTGCGAGCAGTTTTCTGGGGTTTATGAAGGAGAATCGGTGCATTGTTTAGTTTGGAAAATGGGATTTGATTATGAGTTACTTGTGCGAAATGGGTTGATTCATTTTTACTCTGAACGTGGTTTGTTGAAACATGCACGTGAAGTGTTTGATGAAAGTTCTGATAAGGATGTTGTTACTTGGACTACTATGATTGATGGGTACGCGGCACAAAAATGTTCTCATGAGGCTATGGAGGTGTTTAAATTGATGTTGTTAGGTGATGTTGAGCCTAATGAAGTGACTTTGATTGCGGTGCTTTCGGCTTGCTCTGAGATGGGTGACCTTGAAATGGGGAAAAAAGTTCATGAAAAAGTGAAAGAGAAGTGTATGGGGTGTAGTTTGAGTTTGCACAATGCGTTGTTGGTTATGTACGTGAAATGTGGTCATTTGATTGCTGCTAGAGAGCTTTTTGATAGAGTGGAAACCAGGGATGTTTATTCGTGGACTTGTATGGTTAATGGGTATGCTAAATGTGGCGACTTGGAATCTGCTAGGAGGTTTTTTGATCAAACTCCTCAGAAAAATGTGGTTTCTTGGAATGCAATGATTGCAGGATATTCTCAGAATAACAAACCTGAGGAATCATTGAAATTATTTCATGAAATGGTTGGGGGAGGTTTGGTTCCAGATGAGCACACCTTAGTGAGTGTACTCTCTGCTTGTGGTCAGCTCACTTGCTTGAATTTGGGTTATTGGATTCACCAATATTTTGTTGTTGGTAAAAGAATGTCTCTTAGTGTTACTCTTGCAAACGTGATGGTAGATATGTATGCCAAATGTGGAAGCATAGATGCAGCAGCAGAAGTTTTCAGTACAATGCCAGAGAGAAATCTGATTTCTTGGAATTCTATGATTGCAGGGTATGCTGCAAATGGTAGAGCAAAGCAAGCCATCAATGTATTTGATCAGATGAGAAATGTGGGATTTAAGCCAGACAATATCACATTTGTGAGTTTGTTGACAGCTTGCAGCCACGGTGGTTTAATTTCCGAAGGTCGGGAATATTTCGACAATATGGAGAGAAGCTATGGGATAAAACCCCAAAGGGAACACTATGCATGCATGGTTGATCTACTAGGGCGAACCGGGCTCCTTGAAGAAGCTTACAAATTAATAACAAATATGCCAATGCAACCCTGTGAGGCTGCTTGGGGTGCCCTTCTAAATGCTTGTAGAATGCATGGCAATGTTGAGCTTGCCAGATTGTCGGCGCGTAATCTTCTTAGCTTGGATCCAGAAGACAGTGGAATATATATGCTGCTGGCAAATGTTTGTGCTAATGACAGAAAATGGAGTGATGTAAGGAGAGTGAGAAGTTTGATGAGAGACAAGGGTGTGAAGAAGATACCTGGTCATAGCTTAATAGAGATAGATGGTGATTTTATAGAATTTTTGGTGGCTGATGAATCACATCCTCAATCTGAGGAGATCTACAAAGTTCTGGATGAAATATTTTTGTTGTCAAAATTGGAAGATTGTAGCTGTGAGTTATAGTCTTCAGTGGCAGAACCACATCTCTCAAAGACATTCCCATTAAAACCCATTTTATATGATCCTTGTAGTGGATGTAATGCCAAAGTAGATGGTGTATGCAGTACGGTGCTGCTGGCCTCCGGCTATGATCAACGATTTCCTTGAAATGCTAGTGAATTGTATATGTATTTACTATCCGTAATGGAAAATACTAAAGAGGATTTCGCATGGTGACTATAAGGTTTATCCTGCTGGAATTGAGGCTATAATTTATTGGCGGCTTTTCTACTGGAATGCATTGATCTTTCTTGGAAAAGAAGTTTACTTGAGTTTCTGGTGGTTGTAAATGTAAATAATATTTCTTTGGAGCAAGAGGTCGATCCTAATTACATGCAGTCAACGTATCCATAGTTGTCTAATTAAGATAATAGGATTCGTATTTTAAATAGATTTAATATTATTATTATTATTTTAATCTTATGGTTTTTAGAGGAATAAAACTTTAGAGTTTTGTCGAAATATACGTAAAGTTGACCAACAATTATTTTGATTAAGATTTGAATTTGGATTTTTCTGAATGTTTTGTTCGTCAAATTACGTAGTTACTATTATTAGAAAAAAATATTTTTATTTTATTTTAGGCAAAAATACATTTTTAATCGTATATGATAACTATTTATAAGACTGTTTGTTGCCATAAAATGTCATCTAAAAAAGTGACAAAATTGATAAAACGTTTAAATTTTATCACAAAGTTGTGTTGAATTGTGATAAAAGATTCAATAATGACGTATTACTTCTAACCTAAACAACAACATATAATAAGTTGGTACAATCTTAGATATAATAATACAATCACACATTCGATCATAAATTCAAACACGAACCAATGTATGCTCTTTAGGAACCAAGAATTAGCACATTATTAAACACATAATATGAAATGTGTTAAACCTACCACATTTAGACATAAATAATTCATTAACCACCTATTGTACTTCATTTACCAATACTATTTACACTATTAACTAGAAACAAAAACTCATAAAGACCCAAAATTAGCACACCATTAATCACATAATATGAAATGTGTTAGACCTACCAATAGTTTAGACATTGATGAAACTTAACAATTCAAATATGATTAACTTCATTGATTAACAACGATGAAACTTAATATTTAGACATAAAAATTAATATGATTGATAAACAAATTACAATGCTCATTTTTAGACAAATATAATTCATTAATCACTTATTGTATGTCATTAACCAATAATGTTTATACTATTAACCAGGAGTAGAAAACCCAGAAAAATCGAGTATGAACCTAGAAAAACGTATATAAAAAAAATTAATATTTAAGCAAAACAATGTAGTAAAACAATAATCAAATCTAAATACACAAAAAACAATTGTAATTTTTCTCAATACAAATGTCTAAAAAAAACACGTTCTTAAAGTAAATAAGTTAAAGTAAACAACATAAACAAACAACCCATCAATAAATGAAAGAAAAAATACGAAACTCAACATTATGGGAAAAGAAGAAAATGAGAAGTCACCTTGAAAGGGAGGGGATAAGGTTGCTCAAGTTATTTTATTAAAAATTTGATTTTTTTTCCTACTTTTCTTCATCTTCCTTGAAAATCTTGATGTTTCTCTCATATCTAATATGTATCGAAATCAAATAAGTATATAAAAGGAAGAAAGGAGAATTATGGAACAAAAGGAATATGAATGTGTAATGTTTGTTTTTGTAAAGGACGACAAAAAAAATATAAAAAAAAAGACATATAAAAAGGTGAAAAAGTATGTGAAGGCTATATATGTATAATATATACTTATGATAATATTTATGTAATAAAATGTGTTTAAATATCATTTCTCAGCAACTAATTAGTGTAATTGAGTTAAAAAAAAAATATCTAAGTGTTAGACCCTACTTAGTAAAAATTAATTGCTAGCAGACATAAATAACAAATACTTTTCCGCGGATAAATCAACAAATCATTTATAACTTATAGTTAATAAATTTATTGAAGTATTTGTAATAGTCGAGTTTTATATATATATATATATATATATATATCTGTTTTATTATTTTTTTCCTTAAATGTCCCACTCCTAAATTAAATTTCTGTCCTACTTTTTAGTTTTAACATGAAGTCGTTCTGCGGGAAAGCAACCTCTTGAAGAGGAAATTTTTTTATGTAATAGGAAGTCGTTTCCCGGGGAAGCGACCTCCTACTGCATTTTGTTTTTTTTGTTGTTGTTATATTTAAAAATAAAAAGAGGTCGCTTCCCCGGGAAACCACTTCCTATTGACATAAAAAATGCAGTTGGAGGTCGCTTCCCCGAAAAACGACTTCCTATTGACATACAAAAATTTCCTCTTCAGGAGGTCGCTTCCCAGAGAACGACTTCCTGTTGAAACCAAAAAATAGGGCAGTTAGAGAATTTAATTATGGAGTGAGATATTTAAAAAAAATAAAAATAAAAAAGGAATATATATGTAAAAAACTGGTAATAGTCAGCAATTCAATTTACTAATATAATATAATTAAAGGATACACCTCCATTCTTTTCAAATGAACTTAATATTGAGTTCATAAAATATCTTTTCAGATCCATGTGTCTATTTGAAATTGATATTTGCTTCCATTTTACTTTACTTAAAGTCATCTAATAAAGTTGATGATATACAACGATGAAGGTCAGTGCGTTTGCATTAGAAAATTATAGTTAGTTTAATATTTATTTTAAATAATAAATAAATTATAAAAGATAAAAAAATTATTTAAAATAATAAGAGTAATTTTTTTATAAAATAATAAATAATAAACTTAAAAGCTACTTAAGGTAGCTAATAAAAAAAATGAAACTACATTACAAGATATAAGCTTTTTTATTTTTGAAGAAATGATAAATTTTACTGTAATTAATTATAAAATATTTTATTTAACAATATTGGTATGGGTCACTTGAATTAAGTTTTAAATACAGTATAAACTAACTTTTATTTATTTATTTTGGTACAAGTTAGCTTATATTTATTTGGCTTGCAAAATAATAATTCGATGAGTCAAAATATTGTTACATTTCAATACGCGTGTTCTTGACCGGGGAACTACATAAGTAATGTTTTGATAAGATTCAAAGTCTAAATAAAACCTTTAAAATAAATTATCAGATTCAACAAAAGAGAGGTGGACAATTTATAATACTAACATCCCTGTCCAAATTAATAAAAATATTTAAATATAATTTTAGTCTCTTATTTTATTTAAAATTAATATATTTTAATGTTATATTAACTTTTAATCTTTTATTTTAAAATTGAGTTTGTCGTCCATTGTTATACAAATTGTATGATTTTATTGACTCTCTTCCAATTTTAATGCTGTGATGTACTCACTAATAATATGATATTGATATGACACAACTAATAAAATTAAATAATATTGAATCTATACTATTAATTAATAATTGTTTTATTATTATTTATTTGACAAAATTTTAAAAACTTCTTTATAAATAACATTGTGCCACATCATTGTGACATTATTGAACTTGCTTAGGTGTATGTAATAACTAAGTAATTAATTACTCAATGAGTTAATTAGTTAATTAAAAGACAGTTTGAATGAGACGTATATAAATAAATCAATTCATTCATTTAATAAACAAATCATAAGTCCTACAATATATCTCATTTTATATTTTCATTATTCTTGCACTTGAGGTGATAAACTTGAAAGCTAACAATTTTGAGTACTCTTCCATGAATTTTTGCTTATAAAAAAACATAGTTTTAGTTAAATGGGATTATTTATTAGGAAGAGTGAATAATTGCTAACTGCACTCTTGCATTGGTCAATAATTTTAGCTTAGAATTGCTACCACCGTGACACTTAGAATATCTATTGGCTTAACTAGATCTATTCTATGAAATGTTATGTAGCGATTACAAATAAAATATGTTTACATATTCATCTATTAGCTTAACTTATACATATTCATCTTTTTCTATCCTTAATTTGTTCCGATTTGACATCCTCACAATATTAAGAAATTAATATCAAAATATTTTTGAAATAATAAAATTAAATAATGATAGGTTATTTTATGTTTGCTTATATTTGAGTCTAACAAATACATACAATTTTTTTCTTATAAATGAGTCTGGGTTATAAATTTAAAAATATTTTATCAATTAAGAATTTATTATTGATGTAAAATATTTTACAATATCAATTAATTAAAAATAATCTTTTGTATGATTTTAGGATCCATTCGGTAGATGAGAGAATATATATGATATAATTATTATATTCTATCTCAAAAAGATCATAAATTAAGGTAGATATGATTAATATAAAATAATTTTAATAATCTGACAATTATTATTGATTGTACAAAAATTATTTATAATATTAACGTATATCATTTAAATCTATATTTAAAACGCATTTCACCAATTTTGACTTATACAACTAAAATTTTTATCGACTCATTTAACAAAATAAATAATCGGTTACAAATTGAATTAATAATCAAATATGTTTTTTACTCTGTATAAATTTTTATTTTTATTCAGGTGATATATGCATATACGAATCTAGTCGTATTAAAGGTGGGCTTCGACCCCTCCCCTCCCTCAAAATGTTAATAGTCTCAATTAATATTATTTATGTAATATTTAACATTTAAAATATGTTAGAGGTTAGATATTAATGTATAATTCCATTTTATCTCTTCTATTTTTTTTAAAATAATAATTATTATTATCTATATCTTGGGGTCATACTATTATTTATAAATTTTGTTTGCCTCCATTTGATTAATTTTTTAGATTTATCATTTGATATATTAGTGATGTGATTAAAAAAAGAGAAATATCATTGTTATTACGCCCTTCCAAGTTTGTTTCCGTAATTCTTCTGCAATTTCCTCTGTTGTTGGCCAATGTTATGTTGTTATTTCTGTTTAGTAATCAAAGCAAATTTAACATTTATATAAAAAAGGTGTTTTTATTGCATCTAAATCCATCCATGTATTCCAAACCACACTAATACTTCATTAACGTGTGGTTTCATCATCAAATATATGACAGCACGTAATAGTTGTCCAATACATGAAATGTCGTGGCGTTCCACATTTGAATACTATATTCTTAATTTAAGCATAAGATAATTTGGCCTTTTGACAATTTTATTTTGTTCTAGAATAATAAGTATTTTATTAGAAATTTAAGACATTGGATCGATTATTTTAATCAATTCAACTCTGAATTCAGTTTTTATCGTTAGATAAGTATTATGCACAGTAGAAAATAATATGGCGGATAGTTTTTTCTTTTAAAATTAAGGAATAATATAGCAGATAGTAACGACTAGTATTAACTATGAGGTCATTCTTCAAATATTTTCCACACCCCCAACCAGCTAATGTTACTAATCAACGACGAAACTTAAAACTACAACATTGGATTGTTTGTTTAATCCATTCATTTTTTAATTCGTATTTTAAAGAATTAGAATGCATATCCCACATATTAACTACTACTAGCATATTTTTTTTAATGAATTTTTTTAAATAAATAATTTTTTTATTTCAGAAATTATAGTTTTTTATATAAAAATTTTTAGTAAGTAAAATATTATCTCAATTTTCTCACAAAAAATTTCGTGTTTTCAAATATATTTAGTTTGATTTTTTTTTTTCAATTTGTTTTATATATCGAATTTTTTTGAAAGCTTTTGTTTTTGAAATTTTCGATATGTAAATGTTTTATTTTTTTATATTCTGAAAATTTTAAATTTGTTTGAAATATTTAGTAAGTTAATTTCTAAACCGGATCTTTAGAAACCAAGATTCTATATCGAAATATTTGTATTTGTGTGTGGTAAAAAATTGGTCTAAATTTTTTTTAATGAAAAGAGATTAAAATGATATAGGTAAGATTGGATTTTCAAAAAATTAGGGATAGGTGCATAACGTCTTAATGTTTTTGGAGACTTTATTCGAATCTAAAAATTGAGCATCTAAAATCACAAAACCCTAACATCAAGATTCAATATCCTAACATTTGATGGTAGATGGTGATGTCTGAAAGGATGCACTATTACATACTCAAGAGTGGGAAACTGACTATTTATTCTAGATATAAGATACAAATATAAAATTTTAAATTGTTTAATGTACGAAATTAAAGATATCAATGTAATTTTTCAAAAATTATGATATATTATATATAAAAAATAAAACTTCGTTAGTTAGGATCATGTGTCAAAGTTCTAATTGCACATGTTGATTAATGGTCGTTGATAGGGATATGAGCGTAAATAATTTTCAAATTTTTATCTTTTTACAATTTTTATATTGATAGACCCGAGTAGTAGTATCATGCATGCAAATTATTTACAAATATAGCAGATATTCGTGAATAATTAACCATGAGTTCACTCTCTCCAAATATTTATCACACCCCAAGTTGATAAATAAATAATTGGATTGCTAAAAAAAAAAAACATTGGATTGATTTTGTTTTAAAAAAATATTAGATTGATTTATTTAATCCATTCAACTTTGAATTCAAAAGATTTTGTTTTTGAAATTTTCGATAAGTAAATTTTTTTCTATTTGTGTGTATTAAAATTGATCTAAAATTTTTCAATGAAAATAGATAAAAATGATAGAGATAAAATTGGATTTTTCAAAAATTATGGATAGGAGCAAGGCACCTTAATATTTTTTTAGGCCTTGATCGAATATAAAAATTGAACCTCTAAACTTTAATATCACAAAATCATAACATGTAATGTTGGAGCGTGACGTTCGGTAGGCTGCAGCCGCTGTCACACAGACTCAAAGGTAAGAAACTAACTATTTATTCTTGATATAATGTACAAATATAAAATTTTAGAGTGTTTAATATACGAAATTAAAGATATCAATTTAATTTTTCAAATGTCAGTGCATATTATAAAAAAAATTGGAATCCTCCTATATTAAAGACTTGTGTCAATGTTCCAGTTGCACAAGTTAATTGAGAGGGGTATCATCGTAAGAAATTCAATTTTCTAATTTTTATTGTTTTTACAATTTTCTTTTATTGTTAGACACAAAAGTATCATGCATGCACAGTAGATTATACTATTATTTTTTAGTCAAAGTAGATAATATTAATATAGCAGATATTAGTAACTAATTAACTATGCGGTCCCTCTCTCCAAATATTTGTCACACCCTCAACTTGATAATAAATAATTGGATTGATTTTCTTTATAAAATAAAACATCGGATAGATTTTGTTTTAAAAAAATATTAGATTGATTTATTTAATCCATTCAACTTTGAATTCAATTTTATCGTTTCTTTATATTACAATTTTTTTAATCGTTAGACAAGTAGTAGTATCATGTTTAGTCAAAAAAAGAAAAAATGGCAGTATCATGCACAATATAGCGGATGATATTAGTAACTAATTAACTATGCGGTCACTCTTCAAATACTTTTCACATCCTTCAATTCATTATAAATACAATCATCTTTCTCCTAAAAAAATCATCACTAACCAATTACAATCTATAATCAAATTCATTACTAATAATTACTTCACCTATTGATCAATATATCACTATGGCCCATTCCAAAACCCTCTTATACACTTTCTTCACCACCTTTCTTTTCTCTTCCTTAGTCACCGCAAATTACTACCAAAATATATCCCCATCATACCTAGGTTTCAAACAAGAGAAACTCACACACATCCACTTTTTTTTCCATGACATCGTTTCAGGCCCAAAGCCCACGGTTAGCATATCCGTGGAATCTCCCTTAAGTGGTAAATCAAAATCTCCTTTACCATTTGGATCTTTGGTTATTATAGAGGACCCACTAACTGTTGGGCCTGAACTTAACTCCAAACAAATTGGAAAAGCCCAAGGTTTTTATGTAACCGTTTCTCAAGACGCTGTTTTGGAATTAGAACTTGTTATGGGAATGACTTTTACTTTTACGGACGGTAAATTTAACGGCAGTGCAATAACCGTTTTGGGGCGTAACGCAATTGGTGATCTTATAAGGGAAATGCCTATTATTGGTGGGACCGGGGAATTTCGATTTGCACGTGGTTTTCTTCAAGCTAAAACTCACTTTGTTGATTATCATAAAGGTGATGCTCACGTGGAATACAATGTTTATGTGTTTCATTATGAATCTTCTACTTCTTCTGAAGAGGTTTTTGCTAATGGAGTTCAATTCATTGCTGAACCTACGCTTGGTAAAATATAATTTTTTTAAGGAGATAACTTTATTACCAATACTATGAATACTTTTTATACTTGGTTTCATTCTCCAATCACAAACATAACATGACATGTTGTGTTGTGTTGTAGTGGAAGAATATCACCAATATTTTTTTTTAGTATTGTATCTAAGTTTTCTTCTATTTTCAAAAATATAAAAAATAAAGCTTTTTATTTTTCATTATGTAGTTTAATTTATAAACCTATTTTTTGTGCGTTAAAATTTAAATTTGTTAAGCTTGTATCAGGTTAGCCTTTAATATAGTTATTGAAATATTTAAAGGTGATACAAGTTTTTGCAAATTTATAGTTCACACAAAAACAAGTTTTAAAATTATACTACAATTGGAGAATAATTCCAAAGACTAAGATTAAAATTGTAATAAAAAAATAAATAAACCTGTTGTCATATATCGTAGCTAAAGTTAAATTAATGTTTTAATATTTTAAATATAAGCTATGTACGTTAGCTAAATAATGTATGACTAAAATATTTTATATTGTGATTTATGCATCGATCGTTGTTGGTTTGTAATGAGAGAGGGAAAAATGAGAAAATCAACTGTAATGATGTAAAGATATGTAGTTATGTGAAGTTTTGTAACATTGACATCTATATATACATTTTGTATGGAAAAAAGTCTAAGTTGAATTGTCGATATTCGATGTACTGTTCGTGAAATGTAATAGTTGTTTTTATTTGCAATAAAAAAGTTACTTATTACCATTTTGAGCTATTGCTTTGTGGAAATCTACTTTTTGTTTTTACTCAAATGTAGGGAGATGACGGAGATCTATCTGAATCTTCTTAATATGTAATTTTAAAATAAATTAATTCAGAATTTTATTCTCAAAATTATGAAAATTCATGACATGTACGGTGTGTATCCACTTGTTGGTCGAGCCCATTTGTACTGTTGTTTTTCTTTGGGACCAACCGTAACTTAGGGTTTAGTGTAAAGGTCCTCTATAGTACAAATATAGTATCTATTCATTAAATTTGAAAATAAACTTCGATGTTTTATTGTATGAGAAGTATAGAAGAGACTAACTTAGAAACAAAATTGACTAGAAACCTTGAATTAGTCTTGGATCTCAGGCTCCACCTTTGCAAATTGGTTTTTGTTTAAATGCATTCAAAGATCATTCATGAAATCTATGACCGAATTTAATGTGATTAATATTAATATGGATTTAATTTTTGGTTTAATGTCATTATAAGTTCATAACACTCTTTGGATAAGTTATAATTGTTGCTTCTATTTTTAAAGATTAAAAATGAGTGGATGTGAATTCGATAAAAATAATGAAAAATAAATATATCTATAAAAATTTAGTATAGATAATTTTTGTATTGATTAAATAAAAAAAATTGAATATAATAACGTATATAAAGAAACTTATATAATTTTCCATATATAAATATAGATGGACGTACTCAATATGGGAATAGTTGATGGTATATTTTTAGTTAATTAGCTCCTTTTTTTAACTTATATTTGCTAGGCTCCTTCAACATGTATAAGGCTCTAGGTTGTCAATGGAAGAGCTTCAACCAATCTTGTATATATATAACGAGTTAACCCTCGTTCATTATCATTTGTCAAAAAAAAAAAATAGGTAATCAAATTTTCAGTCAATCAAGTAATATAATATTCAGTAAACTCTCTTCATTCAAATTTCTTAATACTCCTTCTTTGATCTTATATTTACTCCTTATAATTTTTTTGTTTTAATTGTTTTTATATGTTATGAAGGATTAAATATTTATATAGAATTGCAAATGTAATAGTAATAGTGAACTAAAATTGAATGCAATTTTTTTTTCTTCTAGATTTGATCAGTGACTCAGTTATCATTTTGCTTTAAACTTAAAATAATGAATAAAAATATATTAATGTAATTTTGAAGACTATTATTTACTCCATCTCATTTAGAATAATTTTATTTCAAATTATTTATCTATCATTTTTTATAATACAAATTCAACACTCATAATTATTTTTCAATGCTACCTTATTTATTAAAGTAATTGCAAGTATATGGTAAAAATAATAGTAAATGAAGTATAAAAATATTTTTCTTTTTAACATGTTACATGTATCGAAAATTGATATAAATAATTATTTAAAAAAATGTTATATATTTCAAATAAGACATGCAATATGATCCAAGAAATTTAAAGATAAATAACTATTTCACAAGATTACTCATTTGTCTTTTTGTGAAGTCTTTTGTTTGTATCGTTTTTGCGAATTGAATTTTTAACATATTATTTATTTTATACCCAATATTAGTAAAAAAAAATATAATTCAATGTTACTCAAAAAAAATATAATTTAAAGATAAATAGTTATTTTACAAGATAACTCATTCATTATTTTGTGAAGTGTTTAATTTATTACCGAATTGAATTAGCTCTCTATTGTGAAGTGTTTTTCTTATACAAAAGATAATAACTCTTTCTCTTTGTGAACCATGACAACATTTACATAAAAATTGATAATTTTACTATAACTGTTTTAATGTTAATATATCTTTTGTAGTATCTTTTTATAAGTTATTATACATAAACGTAATTATATAATAAGTGTTTATCCATAAGTTTATAGTTAAATCGATCATCTAAACAAGATATTTTTCTTAAATGATTCATGGACTCTAACCATGGTTGTGGAATCATGGAAACTAGAGCTATCAAAATTGACTTCTATATAGCCATTGGTTCACCAAATCCAAAAAACTGTAGGATTTGGACTTTAAAAATTTAAACTCAAATTTTTTTCACGGCATTTTATCTCATCCCCTAAAAACTCGATTATGATTCGGGTTAGTTTGTATGAGACGCTATAGCCCGTAACCTGCATAAAAGATGAAACATAAAAGTGATACTCCCTCTTGTTATTTTTATAAGCAAAAATTTAATCTATAGACAAAAATTAATTACTTTCCACTCATTTAATGCTAGTATTGTTAATATACTCTTACTTTAAAAAAAAAATATTTAATGTCAGATAGTTGAATATTTGACATTCGAATGGACAATTTAATAAATTTAAAATACATTTCACATGAAATTTAAATTTAAAAAGTTAATGATACCTAATTAATTTTCTTGATATTCGTCAAAGTTATTTTTGTTTATATCAATTATCAGATAGAGTAGTTGCTTGCAGAACTAAATTCATTCTAGAAAATCCAACGAAATTACTAATTGAAAATGAGTTCCGTCGTTGTTCCAACACTTTTCACTTTCTACTTAACTCTTTATCCTTTGGAGATTGATTATTTAAGGCAACTTTTGGTAACACTATTCATCTAACGTTTTTTTTGTTCTTTTAATTAAATGAGTGTTTTTCACACACAAACATATTAATATATAGATAGATAGTTTCTTCGTCTTTGTGCGGCATTTGATTTCACGTCTCGATATCCTGTTTGATTTTTCATTTTGTTGTGGTATTTATTTGGTTCAAATTGATAGATTCACTTCGATCAAGTGTAAATTTATATTCAATTAATAATTTTAGTGTCTTTAATGTTACGACTTTCAAGACATGTGTATGTCAGATACTTCAAATTTGTTTATGTTTGTAAGTTTTATTATAATTATAGATATTATGCTAATAATCTAGATGTTATGAGATTGTTCTTTATGTTTGTAAGTTTTATTATAATTATAGATATTATGCTAATAATCTAGATGTTATGAGATTGTTCTTTATGTTTGTAAGTTTTATTATAATTATAGATATTATGCTAATAATCTAGATGTTATGAGATTGTTCGTAAATTTTTTTTTTTTTTTTATTTTAACAAATTTGAATTGTATCATTCTCAATTCATATAATTTTTACTAATTTAAATAAAAGAATATAGATCTTTGTAGGAAAAAAAATACTAATTGAATAAGTTATTAGTTTATATATATTGTATACACATGCATTTAATTAATTAAATTACACTATTATTACACCTTGTTAGATTAATTATTAAAATATCTACACGGTGATATGTAACTATTGTTATTGTAAAAAAAATTACATTGTGCATAGATCACAATCATTCATAATGATTTAATAATTGGTATAAACTTACACTCTGCATATGAATTAAATTATGTGTAAAGTAGTTTTATGCACAAATTGTTTCATAAATTAATAGCATATATTTAATTATAAGGGGGGAAAAATCAATAGAGGAAAGTCTTTAGAGTGACCTCAGTCCTCGTTGCTTAAACAATATTTATTCTATTTTATTTTTGTTGAATTCAAGATAAGGTTTGTCCTCTACATTACATATATGGAGTTTATTTGAAATTTAAGTTAAAATATAACATAGTTACAATATTTTGTCGTTTCGTATATACATTTTGTGCTATGATTCAGTCGCATGCATGCTCGTAGTGTAGTATACGAGAAATGTAAACTTAACATTATTTATTGAAGAGGTAATCTAAAATAGCAAGTTACCAGAAATAATACTATAAATTTTGTTGACCGGTTGGATACCAAAGCTTGAGATCTCGTTTTTTATATTCTTAAAATTGATGGACTTGCCATATTCAAACGAAAAATCAACCCATAATTCAAACCGTTTAGTCATCATTGAGACCAAAGTTTATATTCGTCATCATCACTTATCAACTGTACAAAATGAAATGGTTAATTGCACATAAATCTTTTATGGTGAAAGCTCAAATGTGCTCATATTATTTTATTCTTTTTTTTTTAATCAAAACATTTTATTAAGGGAATACAAGAGATATATAAATTTATATTTAAGATAGACGGTCCAACTCAACATCAAAAAATAATTATCGACCTTCTATGAAAAATATACATGATAAGTTATAACGGCCTCAAATGTCTAAAAGCAATTCATATGCAACAATGAATGAGGATTTGTATTTGATTTAACTTTTGAATTTTTGAAAACCAAATCTATTTTCAATTCCTCAGTTTAGAGTTTCAGTTTTTTCTAGTCAAGCCAAATTTTTTACCTCACCTCACATAAGAATTCACTTAATATATAAAAAATATTAAAACATAACCTTCCAATCATCGATACTTTGTTTCTATGTATTTTGCCTTTCATGAACATGTGTCCTTAATTTATTCGCCCTCAACTTCTAGGACCGGTTCAATACACCACCAATTAATTCTTTCATATTTACGAAATATTGAAGCTATTGTTAGTGCATGAAGATAATGTAAACAAATAAACTGTTAACAATGAAAAGAGGAAGAAAGAGAAAGAAGAGAAACAGCCACTCAAGGGTTTCATAACATAGAGTGAACCAAACCAAAGTTAATAGGGTTACAATGAGTATATATACAGGAAAATAGAAAATATCTAAAATACCCTTACTACTAATATATAATAAAATTATCTAATATCTCCCCTCAAACTCACAATGCATTAACATGGAGCGTCGAGAGTTTGTCAACTAAAAAACGAAAACGTTTAATGAAATGCATCTTTGTGAACAAATCAGCAATCTGTAAAGAAGAAGAGAAAAATGGTAGAATAATAGTTCCATGCTGAAGATGATGACGAGTAAGATGACAATCAATTTTAATGTGTTTGGTGCGTTCATGAAAGACCTGAAGTAACAATGTCGATTTACAAGAAAGGGGGGATTGAATTGTAAATGTACCTTTTAAAAATTCCTGTTAAAAACTTGAGAAAATAACTCAAGATTGATCTTGGTTATGAAAACAGAAAACGGAGAACGTTCTTGGTTTTAGTAGTAAAACGGAGAACGTTCCTTGATTAGTTGAAAATAGAAAATCAGTTTATGTTTTAATTAATTCAGTATGATAAATAGAGAGATAGGATAGAGAATACCACACAAGGATTTTATCCTGGTTCACCCAATCGTGGGTTACGTCCAGTCCTCACACTGTGAGATTTTCCACTAAGTGTAAAAGAGCTTTCTTGAACTTATAACACCTTAGTCTTAGATCAACCTTGATCTATTTAAACCTCTAATGCTTTCTACCTAGAAAGCAATACCAGCACCTATCTAACCTTGATAGGAAGTAATCTTAAAACAAACTATAAAGAAATTCTTATAGTTTGAGTTTTTACAATTTGATTGTTTTGACAGAATATGAAATTTCTCAACTCTTGTTTGAGAATTGATTCTTTACAAAGGATCTAATGATAATAGCGCAAACTAATATATGAATATGAATTAGCAGCTGTTTCGCAGAAATCAGTGAGTAAGATTTGCCTCTGTTTTTTGCAGAATTTCAAGTATGTATATGAATGATTATGGATTTCGAAGCACTTGAATTTCTTGCCTTGAATCGGGATAATGGCCTTCTATTTATAGGCTTTAGATGTACTGAATGAAGGTACAAGAGATGTTGGAGAGACTTTGCTTTTTGACTGAAACATTATTTCAGAATAAAAATAATCCTTCTTTGAAATAGCTTTTTGACTTTTAATGGTTTAGCATTTAAAGCAGTTATGTCCTTTCTTAGAAAGTGCTCTTGACGTTTCTTCATTGATCTTGGATGGTACATTCTCTGTCTTGAGTTGAATTGCAGATCAAAACAGAGAGAAACAGAGTTGCTATCATTGTGCAGAAAACGGAGAATGATTAACGTTCTTGGTTTGTCAGTTTGAACTTTCTTGAGCTTTAATAATCATTCTGGAGTTCCTGTTTTAAACGTTCTGGATTTCCTTTGTAATTGTCTTGTCATATGCCCAGATTGATCGAACTTTCTTGACGTTTGATTTTTTGAAGTTTGCAGACTATTATGACTTTTGTCTGTATTTGAGTCCTTTGATCTTTGAGTCTGGATAATTCCTACTTGTTCCTTGCCATGTATTGATTATATATGAATAATTCCCAGAGCAGACTCTTTGTCAAAGAGATAGAAAAGGTTTGACCAATATGCTGTGATGGACAGTTGTTGAATCTGAAGATCATTCTCTATTATGATGCAGAATGATCTTGTTGCTGCTTGATTCTGTTCTTAATTAAATCCACTCAAAAACACATGTTAAATTAACATAACATTTTAGAATCAAAATTAACTTTCTTAATTAACCTTTGTTTATTTTCATCAAAACTTTAAATATAGAGTTTGTCTCAACAAGACCGAGTTGTGAGCAATTTGAATAACACTTTTGTTATCGCAGTGCATCGGAGTTGGCTCAAAAAAGAGAGATACCCATATCAGACAAAAGCCAACGCAACCAAATTATTTCAGCGGTAGTGGATGTCATAGCACGATACTCAGCTTCTGTAGAGGAGCGAGAGACAATGTCTTGTTTCTTACTCTTCCAAGAAATAAGAGAGTCTCCAAGAAAGATACAAAACCCTGTTGTGAATTTACGATCAGTGGTATCACCAGCCCAATCAGCATCAGAATAAGCTCGTAACTTCAATGAGGATTACGATGGAAAGATAAGACTTTGAAATTGAGTTCCTCAAAGATAACGAAGAATCTGAAGAACTGTTGCCTAATGTACTGTAGTGGGAGAGACAACAAACTGACTAACAACATGAACAACATAAGCAATGTCAGGTCTGGTAATCATAAGATACACTAAGTTTCCAACCAAAGTACGATACAAAGTGGAATTTGGTAAAGGAACACCATCCGAGGGAGCATATTTTACATTCAACTCAAGAGGAGTATTTGTTGCTCTAGTATTAGAAAGACAAGTCTGATCAAGAATGTTGGCAATGTACTCTGATTGAGAAAGAAGGTAGCCTCTAGGAGAGTAGGCAACTTCAATCCCCAAGAACTAGTGAAGAGTTCCCAAGTCCTTCATCTCAAATTGTTTGGCTAACTGCAATTTCAACTCATTGATTCCACTAACATCATCACTTGTAATAATCATATCATCAACGTATAGAGAAAGTATAATGTGACCATGAGTGGTGGACCTTATAAACAATGCAGAATCATGTTCACTAGAGCGAAAACCAAGAGAAGTGATCACAATAGAGAATTTCTCAAACCAAGCTCGAGGTGCATGTTTAAGACCATATAGAGCCTTTTTTAACTTACATACTTCCCCTGGATTATGAGAAACTCCTTATGGAGGGACCATATAGACTTCTTCATGAAGCTCACCATTTAAAAAGGCATTTTTGACATCCATTTGAGAAATATGTCATTGACGAATAGATACAACTGCAATAAGAGTACGAATAGTGGTCATCTTGGCTACATGAGCAAAAGTTTTTTCATAATCCATACCATATTGTTGAGAGAAACCCTTAGCAACAAGACGTGCTTTATAGCGCTCAGCTGACCCATCAGACTTAGTTTTGACCGTGTATACCCAACGAGACTCAATAGCACGTTTTCTAGGAGGAAGAAGTACTAATTCCCAAGTGTTGGTTTTGTGCAATACAGATAGTTCTTCTTCCATAACCTGCTGCCAAAGGGGATCAAGAACAGCCTCTTTATAGGAAGAGGGCTCAGACAAATTGTGAATAGAGGTTAAGAAAGAAGCAAATGAAGCTGAGTAAGTTGAATAGACAAAATCAGGTAACTAAGTAGACTTGCGTTGACGAGAATGGTAACGATGAGGATCAACAATCGCAGGAGGTGGTTGGACAGCCGGGGGGACAAGAGGGATGTCATCATGTGGAGTAGTAGTATTTGTCATCATAAGCAAGTAATTCAGAAAATTTATTAGATGTATATTCACCACCTACATCACAACGAAAACACTTTATAACAGAATTATATTGAGTTTTGACCATTGCACGAAATATATGATAAATGTCAAAAAATTCAGACCGATTTCATAAGATAAACCCAACAATAACGAGTGTAATCATCAATAAACAAAACATAATATCTAGATCCACCTTTGGTGAGAACCGGTGATGGACCCCAAACATCAGAGTGAACTAAATCAAAAGGCGCATATGAAACGGAAACACTTTTACTAAACAGAAAAGCTGAAAATTTAGCAAGTTTACAACCACAACAATCTGAGGTATCACAGGGTTGTAACTTTCCTAAGGCTCCAGTAGAAGTCAAATATTTTAATTTAGAAGCAGAAGCATGTCCAAGGCGAGAATGCCATGAATAAAAACTAGAAGATAAGGAATTCAAGTGAAAACTAGATAATAAGTCAGCAGTAGTTGTTGAGGCTGCAGTATCTGGGAGTCGTAGGTCATCCAAAACCTAAAGTCCCCCATGTCTATGGTCTGTCCCAATCAGCCTCCCGGAATGTGGATCCTGCACACAACAAGAAGTGGAAGAAAACATAACCGAATAATCGAAATCACATATTTGACTAACATAAGCAAGACTCAAAGTAAGATTAGGAATATAATAAACATTAGAAAGAGACAAGTTAGGTGTGGAGACAGAACCAATGCCTGTAAGTGGCATATGAGTGCCATCAACAGTCATAACTGACACAGACGAGGCAGGTTTCACAGACACAAAAGATTTATCATCGTATGTCATATGATGAGATGCTCCAGAATCAAGAATCCATATGGAAGGAGATATACCTGACATACCAGAGGAGTTCAAACCTTTAGAAGAGGTGGCAGACATGGCATGTAATTGAGTGGCAAGAAGTCATCAGCAGTCATAACCGACACAGACGAGGCAGGTTTCACAGACACAAAAGATTTATCATCGTATGTCATATGATGAGATGCTCCAGAATCAAGAATCCATATGGAAGGAGATATACCTGACATACCAGAGGAGTTCAAACCTTTAGAAGAGGTGGCAGACATGGCATGTAATTGAGTGGCAAGAAGTCTTTGAAGCAGTTCTGCAATATCAGATATTTGGGAAGCAGTCTCAGATGAGTATACAGAACCAGAACTAGAGTCAATGGTAGGAGGAGCAGAAGCAACAACATTGGACGATGGCCCCCTAAAATTCTTCTTATGTGCTCTCCCCAATTTCGGACAATGTGTTTTCCAATGACCTTTTTCTTTGTAGAATGCACATTCATCATTACCAAGCCCAACTCTCCCTTGAGATGTTTTATTTTTGAACAGAAGCAACAAAAATAGATGGAGGAGTTGAGAGAATTCCTTTATCTAACACACCAGAATGAGTCTTAAGTCTGATTTTGTCTCCCAACAATTCACTAACTACTGATTCAACATTAGGAAGGGGGGAACGATGCAAAATACCTCCACGAAGGCCCTCAAAATCATCACGAAGAGCCATTAGAAACCAAACCAGACGTTGCACCTCTCTTTGATCAATGTATGCTTTGACAGCTTTCAACTCAAGTGATTCCATAAGAGCCAATTGATCCCACAGATTAGTCATTGCCGAATAGAATTCCTAAATGGTCATATTGTTCTGCTTAAGAGCTCTAATATCACTTTCCAACTGATAACGTTTTGCAAAGTTAGACTGAACATACAAACGTTTCAAGTGATCTCAAATCTCTTTAGCAGTATCATATTTTGCTAGTTGTACTCCTATAGACAACTCAACAGAATTATTAATCCAAGTAATAATTTTTGAATTACTAACATTCCTTATTTTCAGATATTTTGCATATTGAGTTTCATCCTTTTTATATGTAGGCTTAACAGAAGTTCCATCAACAAAACCCCACATATCTTTTCCAATCAAAAAAATTTTCATCAAATAACTCTAATAAGAGTAATTTTGTCCATTGAGGTGAACACTAACAGCTTGAAGAGAGTCATCCTTAGCACCAGCCATAACAAATAATGACAGAAAAATAGAACAAACACAATCACTGAGACAAAATAAATTAAGGATAACTTGGTGTTGTGCGAGCACGATTTCTCCCTCTCCAGACGTCGTTTTGCCGATCCGACCGTTGAAGATGAAGACCTAAATGTTGCGAACTTTCTGTCCAAAAATCAGCCCGATCCAACGGTTAACTAATGCGTAATCGATGTTTTTATGAGACTGATTTAACAAAATCGAGAATATGGTTACTCTTCTCTTTTCTCTTCTGTTGGTTGTCTTTCCTATCAAAATAGTGTCTCTCTTCTCTACGGTAGATCCCAAAATCAACCAAAGCTCTTTGATACCATGTTAACAATAAAAAGAGAAAGAAAGATGAAGAAGAGAAACAACCACTCTATAGTTTCATAACATAGAGTGAATCAAACCAAAGTTAATAGGGTTACAATGAGTATATATACATGAAAATAGAAAATATCTAAAATATCATTACTACTGATATATAATAACTTTATCTAATACACCACCAATTAATTCTTTCATATTTACGCAATATTGAAGCTATTGTTAGTGCATGAAGATAATGTAAACAAATAAACTAGTTGAATATTATTTATTATTTAAACCAGTAAATTAGTTTAGAAAGCGAAAAATCAATAAATCTGCAAGTATATATGTATCAGTAAAATATAAGAATTTTGAACTAGTAAACCAAAAATAACTATGTTTAAACCGAAAATCCAAAGAAAAATTAAAATAAAAGGGTGAAATGTAAAGATGGATGTTGAGCTCAAGTAAAACACCTAAAACAATAGTTGGTGCTAGATTTAGTTGGTTTAATTAATGGCCTAAATTGTTTCTTATGACACTTTATGTATTATATAGATTTATTTTGATAGTTTAAGTTATGATTTTAAATTGAAAATCACGTCACATAACATGATATGATTGTAATATTTCAGTTGTGATAATGTACATATCGCAAGTATTTACAATTGTAATGGTTTCGTCAGCGATGCGAGTGCAATTTTAAACTATGATTTAAGAAATAAATAATAAAAAATAATAAACTGACAAACATCTAAATGAGAAAATTGATAAAGGAACAAATAGTTGGATAGGATAGTAATTTATAGATCTTTTAGTATATGTCTAGTGATAGTTTATGTTTATTTTATTTTTTGGATAAAAATGTTGGTTTTATATTGAGTAACAAAATCAGCATGTTTTTTTGACGTCCACCGTCAACTTAATGAGTAAGGATTTCCTTCTTTTTCAAAAGAAATTATTGTCACATGTATTGTATTGAATGTGTGTTGTTATATCACTATATGTCTGAAAACTAAAATAATAGATCAAATGGAGAGGAATGTTAATCCGAATTTAATATGTACGTAAAAAGAAAAGAAATAAATAAATATCAAACACCAAATTTAATGTGTCTCTCTTATTCAAGAAACATATGGCTTGAAACTAAAATTTGGTAGTGTTGGGCTCTTTTTTGTTTTTTGGTATAAAGTGTTTTTTGTTTTTTGGAATAAAGTGCTGGCTCTTTTAATTTGCGGAAAAAAAATTAGTGTTAGCTCTTAACTTAATTAATAATTTAAAGTAAAAAATATATTATAAGTTCTCGTTACTTTAGTTGATCGAATTATATCACTTACATCTTTGTAAATTTTGACTGGATTCTTTTTTTTTTGCTGGATTATATAAAAAATAATAATTAATAGTTATGCCACGCTATTAGTTTTTTAAGGCAGCCCAAATCCTTCTGTTAGGTCTCACAAAATATTTTTTTAAGGGAATGTTGTTAAGTCCCCCACAAAACAGGATAGTCTTTTGAAAGGAAGATTCTGCTAATTAAAAAATTAAATACAACCACTATCAAAAGCGTAACTCTGATAATATTTTTTACATTAGAAACTAAAATTAGAGGATTAAATGAACAATTACATTTTTTTTTAAAGAAAATTAGATCTCCAAACAAATACATATTTACTAGAGTTCAATTATTCCATGAAGAATAAAGATTGTGTAGTCCAACTGGTAATCGGTTCATATTCATGGTTTTGAGGTCGAGTGGAATGTAGAGCCCATTGCTCTATTAGTTTATCTCAATAGAAAAGAGTCATACCTATACAATAACATTAAAAATTAGCATGGTAAAAAATACGTAAAAAGTAATATTTGTAATATAATTATTTGATGGATGGTTGATATTTGAGTTGTGTGGATAAAAAAATATACTACTAGTATTATGTTGTAAATTATCTCTTCAGTAAATCTAAATTGCTTCAAAAAAATATTTTCGTCAATTATGTGTGCAATACCATGCTATAGAAAGTGACGATAAAAAATGGAAAGGCCTCGTGGAGCCTAACCTAAGAATTTGGGTTTTTATTACTACAAAAAAAAAAAGCCTGTAAAGAGCGGCCCATGACAGAATTCTATCAAAAGAATAATTTTTTTTAAAAAATAATTAATTCTTTCTATTTCTCTTAAAGCAAGATCTTAACAAATGTCTCTGAAACTTGTTAACGGTCTAAATATATAAATTTTTATTCAAAATATATTGAGATTTCTGTATTAAAATTTTAAAGGTTAAAAGTTTTCTCTTTTCAATTTTTTTTTACTACTTTTGTACTCTTAATAAGTGCCCTAATGGTACTAACAAGCACTTGATAGCATTACTTTTCTCTTAATTTTACTATTTTTAAAATAAAATAAATAAATAAACTAGTTTGAATTGAAAGTTTTTATCACATAAATCAGGAATATAAAAATTTACACATATTTAAAATTATTTTATATGTCATTAAAATATACCAAAAGTAATATCGTGTATACTTTTATTAAATATCGTTAATCTTTTATATGTCTCAATAATTTATCAATTATTTTAAATATATATAAATTATTACATATATAGTTTATATGATAACTTTTAATCCAACGAAAAAATTGAAGAAAAATACAACTAAATGAAATAGAGATAATTGATGGAGATTTGAATTAAAAAAAATTAAACTCGTAAATTACAAATTTTTGATGCTAGTGCGGAAAAGGTGTTCATAATTTTTTTTAGGTTGAATATATTTTTTTTAAATAAAATTTTAACTTTTCAATTTTATTCTCTAGAAAAAATATATATATAATTTTAAGTCTTGACAAAATTATCCAACATTCAGTTTTAATTTGGTCCTTGATAAAACAAAATATGTTTAATTTTTATGGAATTTTAATTTTTTTTAAATGATTTTTTACGACAAGAAGTTTAATTTCTATGCATTATTAGCGTAAAAAGTTATACACATCCTCATATTACCATCAATCATGTACATAACATTAGAAGTAATTATGAAAAAAGTCAAACATTACTAATGATCTAATATGATTATGATCGATTGACAATGTAAAAGTTATTTAGTGTGTAAAAATTCAATTTTTATAAAATTATAAATAATTCCTCAACAAAAAATAGAATTTTTTTAATTAAATATAAAATTAAGAATAAAAGTAACATAAATATAAAACTAAAAATTATTTTTAAACTCTTTTTATTTGTAAGTTTTTTATAATATTACAAATATGTTTACAAAAATTCCCTCAAAAATATATTTTGAGTAAACATTAAAAACTAAAATTACGTACATAGTAACTTTATAGTAACTATAAGTTATTTTTTTTTTCATTAAGTCAAATTAAAAGGTCAAATTTTTTGTTGATATTAAAAATATAGTTAACCTCTTTTTTCTTTTTTTTTCATGTATGGTTTACGTTATATGATGTAAATGTAGAGCAAGTGAAGCTATTTGTATAAAAATATGGTAAAATGTGGAGCTATATTAATCATGGGCCTCTAAGGATCTTGTTGTCTAACTACTAGGGCATTGTTCGAGAAAACTGGATTCCGTACGTCCAATTGGCCTTATATCTCCAAATTATTAAAAATACGAAATTATTTCTTTAATTTTTTTAATTAGTAAATGATAAAAATAAAAAATAAAAAAATACTCTAAAATCTGACCTCCTAAACCAAATTTTTGGTATGTAAAATTTTTGGCTTGTGGTAAGTAAAATTTTTCGCTTAAAAATTCTGTACACAATTTATAACTACCGGAAATTTTATTTTTAAAATTTTTAATTATACAATTTGTTTGTCGGAAATTTAGCCGCCAACAAATTTTCGGTACATTGTTTATTTTATCGGAAAATTGTGCCTTGAAATTTTCGATGAACAAATTTTTCGAGCAAAATTTACTTTTCTCGAAAATACAAATTTGGGGGTATGATGACACACTTTTTGACTTTTAGAGTTTACTTAATTAAATTTTTTAAATGGTGGGTATAGACTTGGAGAGTAAGAAATCCAACTTTTATTGTTCAGATGTTCGGATGCACGATGAGTGGCTTTTACTCACTTCACGTCCCAAAATGTTTCACATTAGATTTCTCAAAACTAGTATTTTCAACTTTCATTCTTGAAAATTTTACCGTGTACTGCCTCTTTTATCTATATATAAAGAAAAATATCAAAATACTCTCGTATAAATTAAAAATGACTACTTTTTCATTTATTAATTTCAACATTTCTGAAACACACAAGTGTAAAAAAAATAAAATCCGAATTTTTGACTTCAAGTTTTCTGGTACGCACCTTCAACTCCAGAAAACTTGAAAAAAAATTTGCATCACTTCCGGGAATCATTTTTAAAGTTCTACGAAACTATTGTGAAACTTATTTCAAGTTTTATGGAAAAAATACACTATCGCTAAACTTCAACGTGATATTTTTGGAAGCTACCGAAAAACTTCATCCACGAATTTTTCGGTAGTTGTTTGAATTTATTTAATTCATTTGATTTTAATTATTTTTTTCAGTAGATAGGGCTAGAGATAGAGATGACAAAGTTTGTAGTAAGCATACGTGACTTTGAATATTCATCATTTATTAATGTTCCCCCACAAAAGATTCATCCGACAGTATCACGTTCAAAATGGAATATAATGACATAGAGGAGTAAGCTCATATACATGAGGAAGTACTTGAAGGAGGAGGACATGTACAATAGGATATGTATCTCGATATTAATTATTAATTATTATTTATAGTGCATTAACTATTTATGGTGTATTATTTATTTATGATGTATTAATTATTTAATTGTGTATTTATGGTGTATTAATTATTAATTATGGTATATTAAAAAAAAGATGTGTACCAAAAAAACTTGTGTTTTTGTAAACACTTTGTCAGAAAAATTGAAGAAAGTTTTTCAGTAATATATATTTTTTTATTCTATATCGAAATTTTTTATTTTTTTTTGTTGAGTTTTCCACTAAATATCTTCTGTATCAGTAAACTTATTAAAAAAAATTCAAAAAAAAAATGATAAAAAAATAAAAATATTTTTAGCATTTTCATAAATTTGTTGAGCATAAATATAAAAATTGGAGTATAGTGGGTAATTTTTTTTCGTGAAACAAAGGTGATTTCTCACGTCCCTACTCCCTACGTGGTCCGAGAAAGTTGGCTTTTGTACCCCTCAATTAATCCTGTACCCCTCATTTAAAAATTTTATTTTTAAATGTCCAAACTACCCTTGATAAAACTGTAAAAATTTAAAAGAATTTTTTTTCCGGAAATTTCATTCATAATGAAATTTCCGGTAGTTATAAATGAATACCGGAAATTTCAGAATGAATGAAATTTCCGGTAGTTATAAATGAAATTTCCGGTATTCATTTATAACTACGGAAATTTCAAAAATGAAATTTCCGGTATTCATTTATAAGGAAATTTCAAAAATGAAATTTCCGGTATTCATTTATAAGAAATTTCATTCATTCTGAAATTTCCGGTAAAAAAAATTCTTTTAAATTTTCACAGTTTTTTCAACGGTAGTTTCGATATTTAAAAATAAAATTTTTAAATGAGGGGTACAAGATTAATTGAGGGGTACAAAAGCCAACTTTCGTGGTCCGATTGGGATTACCATTTAGCTGGACCTTCTTTTTTGGGCCCGGTACTTGTATAAAAGATAGTTTTTTTTTCTCCGCAACCCTCAATATTCTCATAACCCTCTAAATTGTATTTAAATTTATTAATTCTGATGTGTAAAATATTGAGTTTAGTTGTGACTTTAATATTTGGTCACATCACTTGTACAAGTAACTTTAAATTTGAGACACTATAATGTCTATACTATACCGTTAATGTCAGAGAATAAAATAAATCAATATTTTAAAAATAATATAACGCTCAAGAACAATTCTATCTTCAATATAGTAATGGTTGAAGTTCTTATTATATTTTGATTTTTTAATATTATACTATTTATATACATAGTCATAAAGATAATTTCATTAATTGATTAATATTACACACACATCTAAAATAAAAATCAATTTAGTCAAGTAAACAAAGTTGTTAACTTATATTATTGTAAAGAGAATTTGCATTAACCGCTCTAAAAACATATATATCCTTTTAATTTTGAAAAGACATTCACCTCCTTTATACTACTAAAAAAAACTGTCAAATATTTTTTTATCACACTTATATCTATTCATGTCATTTACTATATAATACGATTAGAATTTTCGTTTTCATTTTAGTAGTACGACTATACATTTAGTATTTGCAAATTTGAAATGTATTATTATATTATTAGTGTTACAACTATAGTTGTATTCTAGTTTCTTTTTTCATAAATTATACATAGAGTTATAACTTGTAAAAGAAAAAAAAATGTTATGCAAATTTTTTTTTAGTTAGTACAAGGAAAGGGAAGTAAGTGTACTTTTAAAATTGGAGTGGTGGATGTCATTTAAGAATACCTGAAAGGTAGTAAATGCAATTTTATTTTATTTTAAAGATCAATTATTTTATTAAGTTATTGATATACAATTTAAGAGTTGAATAATTCATATATATAAATGAATACTTCATAATTTCGTTGTGTAGTTTGTTTAAGTTTAATTTTTTTTATGTATCTAATTAGAGTTGTTAAAATAGGTCATTCGGCCTATTTATGGTCGGCCTTATCGAACTATGAACTTCGTCAAATTGAAGTAAAAAACCTAGTTAAAAATGAGTTTGAAAATTACTGCTTAAGTTCAATGCTAATTGGAAATTGGATTTTTGGACAAATTTATCATGTATTTTTTTAATTTTTTTTACATGTAAATTTTGTAATATCAAATAGTGTAAATATTTTTCATTTTTTGAATTATGTAACTTTTACATACTATAATATTTTTTTATAAAATATTAGTAACAGTCTTTTAAATATAATACAAAATTATTAATATTTTACTTTCTTTACTATTGTTATTTTTTCTTAGTAAACTTTATTTCTTGTTGTGTTACTCTTAGGGGTTTATTGTTATTTTTTGAAAGTATTCTTGATACTCTAAGAGCCGATTGGATTATTTGTTGCGAGTATATTATATTTTTAATTTAATTGTAGCTTTAGTTATTATATTTTTACGGATTAAAAATTATATATTGTGGTTGGCGTTTTAGCTTTATTTGCTGTGGGTATATTGTATTGTGGTTGACATTTTAAATATGATACAAAACACCGTAAAGTCTATATATTTTTAAAGAAACCAAAATTATATTAAAGGTAAAAATGCAAACCACAAAGCACAAGACATGTTATGGATTAACCAAAGTGCAAATTACAAAATAGAGCAAAGTAGTGCCCTCAAAATCCAATTGACAACACGAGCACCCCAGGCCTACAACACATTGATTAGTATATTATATTGGGCTGGGTTTGGAAACACATAATACGCTACTAGGGTACTACTCGTGGCCCATAGAGACTGGTCTGAATTTTTAATGGCAATGTACTCACACAGCTAAAAATTCGGACTGAAATTATAAATACCAAGTCCCTATATTTTAGAAAATTTTATCCAGCACCTCTATATTTATACTCTTATTTTATATATAAAAAAAAATAAAAAATAATACAATTATTAAACCAAATAAAAAATCAAGTGCTACTTTTTTCTTTAAAAAAAATAATTAAGACTACATTTGATAATGTCAAAAGAGAGTTTATAGTTTATATGTAATTTTAAAATGATTAATATTTTTAAGTAACTAATTTATTTATTTTTATTTCAAATAAATAAAATAGATATAAAAATAAAAATAAAAATAGATTGATAAATTTTAAACTAATTTTTTTTACTATTTTTTAAATATTTTAAATATTAATTAATAAAAGTTATTTTTAATTAAGAATGTCATTTTGCATTTTAAATTAATTAAATTTTTAATTTTATTAATCTTCAATTAATTTAATAGTTATCAACTATAAATTATGAGTTAGAAACTAATTTTATGATTTGGATAATATGATAAAATTATTTTTATCATTTAACTATTAAATTATATTAAAATTCACAACTTAAAAAATTTATAAGGATAATTCAATACGGTGAAATGATAAACATAAATTTTTCATATTTTTTATTCAAACACTAGAAACTTAAAATCATTAATTTTATCAAAGATAGCTTAAAACACTACACTGTACCTGCTGCCACGATGCAGCAATAGCCTCCGGCGGCTTTGGAGGTAGACAGGTTGTTGAATAGTGAATGGATGCAATTGTGACAACAATCACGTTTATCATCAAGACTGAATTAACAATTCAAATAATATATAATATAAAGATAGAAGACAAATCTATTGGGAGTCTTAACCTCTTGAGATTTAAATCGAATAGATACTCTCGTTGGAGGGAAAAAATATTTAAGAGTATTTATAAAAAATATATCTTTTGTGAACATAAATTTTTGGAATTAATTTTAAAAGTATATTCACAAAAAATTTAGAAATATATAAAATATATATTCACAAAAATATATATTTTCTTATCGCACATTTTTCAATATTAACTAAATAAATTTAATTTATATACATAATACATCGATAATGTAAACTTCTTTTACATGTAAATTTAATTAAATAATTCTATATAAAATTTTGTGAATATATTTTTGGAATTAATTTTAAAAAGTGGCACTATGTTATAATTTAATCAAAACTATAAAAGATGAATATTTCTAAAATGGTGTTGGACAATATTAAAAATTTACTCGATACCAATATTTATATTATATTTGTGGATATTCAACTTTTTTTAATTATTTAATTACAAGCGAATTTAGTGATTTTCTTATTATTAATATAATATTATGTGTATATTTAAGTGTATTGTTTGTCATAAACAAAATAAATTTTGACTTTTAAACTTATAATTTAAAATTATAAACTAAACGATTTAACTCTCTTAATTAAATTATATATATATCAAAAAAAAATTATAACATACTCATACATTTATTATTTTTTTAAATCTCATATTAGTACTCGGCATCGATAGTGTACATGTTCCTATGCATATTAGATTGAAATCAAGTAGTATTAAATTATTGAAATTTAATTATGCAGAGTTATTGATACAAATATATAGTTATTAGCATGATCTATTTAATAAATTTTTAAGAGGTGTTGTGAAGTAATTGAATGATTATTAAATATTATTATCAAAAAGTTATCAATGAGTGGTATGTATGTATGAAAAATGTTGGGAAAATAAATAAATAGATAAATTTAAATATAATAAAATAATGTTGAAATTTAAAATCAAATAATAACATCATATAAAATTATTATAACTTAAAAAGTTCTCTTAAATAACTCACACATTCAATATAACTACGTTCTCTCAAAAAATATACAATTACTTCACAAAATTCTAAGATAAAAACAAAAAAATAAATAAATATTACCTTAAATATTTTTAATATATGCTAATTATAATAAATAAAAAATTAAAATCTTATATACAATCTTAAAGTTCCTCCTCCTCTAAAATTTTAACCGATGTAAATTAGTTCTAAGTATAAAATTTTCAAACAACTCTAATATTAAATTGACTCGAGTACTAAAAAAAATGAAAGTCTTTATGATATACGTCATAAGACATGCCTCAATTTTTTAATTGAAGAGCTAGCCTACTTGTGATGATCCGATCCATATTACGAATGATACTCTTCATAATGAGCATTTTTATCTTTATAATTAAAATAATAATTCAATTAAAATTAATTCAATAAAACAAATAAATAATTATTTATTTTAAAATTTAATTAAAAAATAAATATTAATTAAATCACCATCTTAAACATAAAATATATAAAATTATTAACTTATATTTCTAAAAGATACCATCTATCATTGTTAAAGTTTCAACTAATTTTTAAAGATGATAAATCATCTATTTTGAGTCTAATTTAATAAGTCCAATTTATTTTTCTGTTTAGAATCCGTCCAATTTCAAATGAAAATCTAAATCATTTAATTGATAAACATAAATGAATTGCCGCTCCGGATCAGTATATGGACCTAAAGTATTTGTAGTTGATATTTTCTACATTGATGATCGAGACATTTGTTTTATCTTTCGATTTAAGCTCAGTTTTTTTTTTATAAAATTATATTTGTTAACAGTTTAATTTTAATATAACGGCCTGCATAGTTATGAATGCTTAAATTTTAGGACTTGTGACCGCATAAAAATCAAAATTTTAAATATACTGGTAATGGCTGCGACAAAAAGCAAAGTCGAATAGAACATCTACCATGTTATTGTTACGGAGGCCGCCTACTTTTTTTTAACAACAATTTATACGTTCACAATTTTTCTACGTACATCAATAATTTTTCTCTGTTAATAACTAAACCTGATAACACCTATTTTAAATTAAATATAAAATAAACAGATAAATCTCAAATAATTAAATAATCATGACAATTTCTATGGTGCACTTAAAAAAAATTAGTGAATCGTACTATTAATTTTTTAATCAAATTATTTTTCTCCACATAAATATCTATATATTGTATATTAAGTTGACCAAATTATTTATTCAGATACATTTATTTTTTCAATTTAATTCCTCAAAATTTAATAAATTATTTTTCTAAATTTTTTATTTTAATTAAAATTAAAATTATTATCAACTCAATTCAGAACTCATTCACTTATTCTCATGAAACCACTTTACCATCAAAAGAAAATCGCTCTCCTTCGCCGTTTTTTCACCGTTGTTTTACCATTGTGAGAAGATCTCTCCTCTATTTCACTTCCAATTCGTTCATGTTTGTACCAACCACACATCGTCATTAGGGATGAAAATATGTTGGGTCGAGCTAGGTTTTGCTAGGTCTGTCAAAAAATATAAAGCTTAAGTCTGACATATAAACTTACTTTTTAGGCATGAGTCTGACCTTGATAGAAGTCTGGTATCACATGTTATCCCAATTAAAAGCCTATTTCATTTTAATATTTTTAAATAAGTAATTAAATATATATTTGAATAGATTAATAAGTTAATATGTCAATTAAATTAAGTTATATTTTGATATGTAACATCATATTTTGAAGAATATGACTTTATAAGCATTATACTTAAATTATATTGAATAATAATACATCTAAATATGTCAAAAACTAAATGAGATTAATATGCGTAAATCACTAAAAGTTGAATATATAACAAAAAAAATAAAAATTTAATATAATAATTATAGTAGTAAAAAAAATATTATTTATATTTATTTAAATAGGCCTAAAAGGCTTATTATGTGGTCTGTAGTTTGACATTTTTTAACTAATTAGGTTTTTTTAGAAGCTTTGACCTTATATATTTAAGAAAAAGTCTGGCCTAACGTAGGTTAAGCTGTAGGCCCCTGTCGATCGGTGTGACCTATTCCCATTCTTAGTCGTCATCGTCGCATTGTTGTTTTCTTGTTTGTCTTTGATTATTAATGAACTAACGACGAAGATAAACAACCAAAAACGCGAAGGGAGACCGTGGAGTGAGAAAAAATAGAATTATTTTTTGTATATTTTAATAAATAAATCATAATTATTTTAAATATAAAATTTAAAATGTCTAAATTATTTTATAGATAATTACACTATTAATAATTTAATTTAATAGTAACAATTAACTTTCAACCGTAAAATATAAGTCCTTAATAAACAATTGAGATCAATTACTACACAAACATTATAGAATTACAATTTACAACTCAAGCGATCTTGATATTTGTCGATATTTACTTATTATTATTTCGCACTATATACTAGGTATTTCTCGGATGCTTCGCAAATAAAAAACTCAATACACTTTAATAATTTTTTAACACAATAATGACATCTATCATTCTGGTTTTTCGTCAATAAACATCAGCTTGAAAATAATAGTGCGTTGACTCAGTTATTCAAATGCCAGCGACAAATAATTGAAGCAGCCTCACTTATTTATTATAAATAGGCATAAATCATAACGAATTGAAATATCACTCATCAAATCTGAAACATTTTCTAAGTAAACAAGCTTTTCTTAGTTCACTCACATCAACCATGGCAAAATCTTCATCCTCCTCCATAACTGTCTTCGTTACTTTCCTCTTCATAATAACCCTTGCAACGGCCACTAATTACTATCAAAGCCTGTCTCCAACAATGTTGGGCTTCCAAGAAGAGAAACTAACCCACCTTCATTTTTACTTCCACGACATCGTGACAGGCCCAAAGCCAAGCATGGTATTTGTAGCTGAGCCCAATGGCAGAGCTAAAAGCACCCTTCCATTCGGAACCGTTGTAGCGATGGACGATCCATTGACATCTGGGCCTGAGCGTGACTCAAAACTTGTGGGTAAGGCCCAAGGAATTTACACTTCTATTTCACAAGGGGAGATGGGGTTAATGATGGTTATGACGTGGGCTTTTACAGAGGGAGAGTTTAATGGAAGCACCTTAAGCATATTAGGTAGGAACATGATTATGAGTGAACCTATTAGGGAAATGCCCATTGTTGGTGGGACTGGGGCTTTTCGATTTGCACGTGGGTATGCTCAGGCCAAGTTTTATTCCGTTGATTTCACCACAGGAGATGCCACTGTGGAATATGACATATTCGTCTTCCATTATTAGTTAGGTGTTTCTAAGAAGTAACATAGTTTATTTTCGATTTTATTATTTATTATTATTGATATTGTGTTTCTCTCATACTCAACCAAAGGTGAAATAAGAAAATATAATACCATATTTGTTTTGAAATTTAATATGTGTTTGTGATGTTGATTTCATTTTTAATATTTATTAACTTAGTATACATTTTTAACACCATTGGCATAGCGTTGGTTATGTCAAGAAAAGCATAGTGTTGTTGGTAAATTTTAATTTTGGTTTCGGCAGACAAACAAATATATTAGACAAACATGTTGGATGCCTAAACAAAAAACAAAAAGACACACATGTTAGATAAACAAACAACATTACATAGAAAAGTATTGTTCGACATATAACATGACAACTGTAATGTGTATGTTGATGAAGAAAATTACTAAGTTACACAATTCAATGGGTTCAAAAGTAAAAAAAAAAAAAAAGAAGTGATTTGATAGTAATAATAATTATTAGAAGTGAATATTTAGTTTTGCAGTATGATATATTTTGTAGTTTTTTTTTTAATTATGATACTTCGCCGTTAGTTTATTAATCTTACAATGAAAAATAACATACACTAATTAATATACAATGTCATTATTTCTATTTTATCTCTCTCAAGACTTAACACGAGATATATAAGTGTATCTCAATAATTTTTCTAATGGAATTGTCATGTGTCAATCCCTCTAAAAATTACCAAATAGATTATACAAATAAGAACTATATTATATTCAATTATTGTGGCACTTTATTTGTTATATTAATTATTAAAATATAGGGTTAAATAAGATTTTAATTGAAGGTGCACAAACACGAAAAAGTGAAGATTGAATTGCGTTTGTCTAATTTTGAAACTATTTTCTTAATTTTAATTCTGATACTGATTTGGTGACTTAAGTGTTTGAACTAATCAGATGCAACAATAAATAGACAAAGTGGAAGTAAAAATAACACACCATAATTTATCACCAACTTGGTAGCTATATCGAGTTCATTCCCACAAAAGGATTTATCTTCTAAATCAAAATCTTGAATTACAATAGCACATGACACTACATGCCAGTCTTCTTAAAACAACCTGAACCTATAGACTTTTTGAGGCAAACCACACATTGACTCTATGAGTCAAGTGTACTCTACACAACCTGAAATCTACATATTGTTAGAGGCAAACTAAAGCCGTTACTGGGCTAGATTACAAATGGGTGAAACAATTTCTGTTTTGCTCATTATAATCAAATTTATTACAATGATTACAGACTTACAATAAAACACTAAACATTAAATAATATAAAGTTGAACGAGTGCATTTGTTGAAATTGAAACCTTATTATGAGTACTTAGATAAATTTGAGTTTGTAAGGTTTTCTGTATATTGTTATGTTTGATTTCTTCTCCAGTCTTGATCTACTATTTATAGATGAAATTAGGGTTTGTGATTTTTTTTGTTGAGTTTCTGAATCGTATCTTCATTTCAGCTTAGTCAACAATTATTTCTTCCAAATATAATTCAGATTGATACGATATTGATAATATGACCGTCTGACAATTTTTTATTTCCCGATCTGATATAAGCAATTCTTCTAAAAAGATATTGTGCGCATTTGTTCATATTACGTTTGCAAATTAATTCACCCGAGTCTTTCTTCGTACACTTAATTTGGACAAGAACAAATATAAGCTTGTTCTCGGACCTTCAAAAGTAAGGATATGGCTATGTCCAATTTAGTATGTTGTTGAATCTATCAGAGCATTTGACCTTCCATTAGAATCGTTGACTTTTCTTTATCACGATATGACTTGATTGTTGGAGTCATATGTTGTATAATTTGCTTTCTTGATAGTCAAAGGCATGTTGCGTGACTTAGAATTAGTGGCTTGGGCAAATCATATTTGTTGCCTTATCAGAGTCAATGCAACTTCAGAGTGTGTTGCGTTTCATAGACATCACTATGGAACGTGTTACAGTCTTTAGAGTCAGTGAAATATATGCTTCAGATGAAGACTTGAACATTGACTTCAGACTTCAAAGACATTCTATAATTACCGTTCATCAGATGCATGCTAAAGTTATTATCCATCAGAGGCATGAAAACTCCATAAACACGATGAATCTTCATATGCTCAGAATTCTTAGAGGCACATTGATTTACCAAAAACATGTTGAGCTGCCAAAAGCACGCTGTACTATCAGAAACACGCTGAACTACTAGGAGCACCATATCAGTGCATTTTTCGGATTTTGAGGATTTTGTTGACTGTTTCAATTTCGTTTCATCTGGCCTTTTTACTTCATCTGATGACTTCCTCTAATCATTTCCTCTGGTCGTTTCCTCTAATAATTTTCTTCTTATTTCTTGCTTATGATATCTTCTTCTGATTTCCTGTTCTGATTCTAGCACACTTAATGAAGCCATTGGTGTAATAAATTATTCTCACAAAATACCTATGTTACGATCAAAACCACATAGTGGAATTGTTTCTGGGACCAACTTGGTTCGAATATTACTCATTAGAAAACCTCACAATTTTGTTTTTAGTCCTTATAAAAATTTCATCAACGTTTAGTTCTTAAAATTTTTGAATGATTTTTTTCACTAATGCTTAAAGCATTATAAGAAATTTACTGACAAAAATTTAGAATTTTTAACAAGCAATAAATTAAATATGAACTTTTAAACATCAAAAGGTTAAAAATTCATATTTAATTCATCATTTATGAAGAAAAAAAAAATTAAACTTCTTCAAGGTAGTTGCTAAACATGTCATAAACATCAGTGACAAAAATCATTCAAAAATTCAAAGATTATACAATTATTAGATTAAAATCAGGAACTAAAAATAAAATAAAAATAAATTTTTTTAAGGGACTAAAAGTTGATGAAATTTTTTACAAAGACAAAAAATAAAATAATAAAATTTTATAGAAATTACAAATTTATTTAACAATAAAATATATCTTAAGATATTTATATGGTGAGATGTGATAGAATACTTTCTTAATTTTTTTTACAATCACACTACACATACCAAGAGAAATATTTTCTTGAACACAATTTCAAGTAAGAAGTATTTATTTATTTATTTATTTATTTATATATATGTGTTTCTTCAAATAATTTATATTTGCAGTTGTAACCACACAAGTCTTCTTCGGCAATGAGCACGATTCTGTCAAAAATGAAAAAGACAGTGAGCACAGTCTACGCTAGTGCATTCAAATATTTTCAAGAACGTAGGACCATTTGATTGAATTAACTTGGTATTATAATTTATAAATCAAAAGTGGTGTCCCGTCTTTGACTCTTGGCGTCCAATTTTTCTTCCTCTTTTGAAATGTCTTCACTTGAAAGTCGAAAATAAGGCGAGTGAATTAAATTTGAGGATAACACGTTTGTGGTTGTTGTATGATTGGGGAAATTTAAATTCGGAAAAAGAAAATAGTCTCACAAGTAGGTTGCTATTTGTCGTTTGATGAGGTTATCAATTGAAAATAAAGGAAAAGTTTACCTTTCATCAAATAGAGAGAAACGGAGGAGTCTTAAATTGTAAGTATCATATTTTTTTCAATTAAGAGGTTAAATGAGTTGTTTTGTGATTTCTCATGCAAACATAAGGTTCAAATAAATATGTATAGATCATTCCATAAAAAGATTTTTATATCGAGAGTGAAAGTTGAGCTACGATTTTGTAACATATGAGCCAATTTTTTATCACTTAAACAAATATATATTTATATTTGAGATCAATTCTTTAAATTACAATACATATTGGGATTTTTTTAAATAATCTTTTTCTTTAAAAATATTTACTAAAATACTCTATTTTCAAAACTATATATCAAAATACTTCATTTTTATTCTCACTTACAAGTCGTCTTTGTAAATGACGACTTCCTTAAAGAAGTCCGAGTTTGCAAATGTGGCTTCTTTAAGATAATTTTCAAAAAAAAAAATTAATTTTCTTAAAATTAAATATATATATATATATATATATGTGTGTGTGTGTAATTAATATAATTCATAAAAAAAGATAAACACAAATTGCATGTAATATTTGAACAGTGTTTTTGATTATGACCAGTTAACCAACATAGTTCGCATTTTCTAGAAATTTTTTTTCTAACGTCCATTTTAGTTCTAATACGAGTACTGTTTGAACGATACTTTTTAATTATCCGCATTTCAGGATTGTGATATAGTGTTTAACGTTCATATGTGAACCAATATCCTTCATTGGGTATAGGTAGAGCTATCAATTTGACAAACCCCCTAATTATTGGCCTCAACCCACATGTTGGAATGGTAAAAAAAAATTATAATTTAAAAGGCCCCCAAAAAGAAAGCTCTGGTCCCTTAAAATTTTGTGGGCTTAGTGAGCCTATAGGCCCATGTTTTAAAAAAAAATTGATATTTTTTAATTTTTTCACCGATAAAAAAATGTCGATTTTTTTCAAAAATTTTTTGTTTCAAGAAAAAAAATCAATTTTTTATTTATTTTTCTTACAAAATTTTTTGAGACAAAAAATATCTTTTAATTTTTTTTCGAAATAAATAAATTTTGAAAATTTTTCAAGAAAAAATCTCAAAATATTGGGGGCCTATAAGCCCCACGAAATAATGGCCCGAGATTTAAAAAAAATTATTTGGATAGGGGGCTTTAATATTAGGGTTTAGTAAAAAAAAATTAAGAGGGCCTAGCAGTTGGGGGATTTTTTGACAGCTCTAGGTATAGGTGGAAACCTTGTACATGTCAGATAGATGCACTAAATAGTTTTGACAAACGTAAGAACATGCAGCTTTGACATGTGAACAAGACACCTGTATAGCCTGAAATTTTCCACAATCACACAATTTTCTTTGAAGGTTTACTTCAAAACGACCAATTGGTCGCACATTTCTTGGGTTTACTGTTTCATGCACCATGAAAGAATAACAATTTCGGTCAAATTGCATGACTTGGTGAGTATTAGGTTTACCAACTTTATATTTAATCTTGTCTATACAATCTTTTGTGTATACTCGACCAAAAGCTAATGACGCATGGATTAAAAATAGTCGTTCAAATAGTACTCGTATTAGAACTGAAATAGACGTTAAGAAAGTCGCCTTGCAAACTCAGACTTTCTTAAGGAAGTCGCCATTTGCAAAGGTGACTTGTAAGTGGAAATAAAAATGAATATTTTGGTATATAGTTTTTAAAATGGAGTATTTTGTTTTTTTTTTTAATAAAAAAAGAGGATATTAGGAAAAAAATCCCATATCTTTGGTGTTTTGAGATTTTAATTGTTAAATGAAGTATATGATTTATTTATATTTTTCTATAATAACTATATATGCATGTCTATTTGCTCCATGTTTGTTATTTGTAGATGACCATTACTTTTGGACAAACGACATCCCCAATTTGCTTTCGCACCTGAAAGAGTTTTCGGATAAATAGATGGAGCATTTCTTTTAATTTTTAAGAAGAATAGTTGTGGTCAGTTTTAGAGACTTTATTTCTGTTTGACTCTAGTTTATACCATTTATTATTTTTCTATTTTGGTATGATATTTTTGAATCCTAAAACTTTAGTATTTAATTATCTGATTAAGATAATTGAAGGCTTCTAATTAACTATGGATTATTTGTTTGAGTTTATATGTGTGATTATGTACTTTGCTTGCACGAGAATTAAAAGATTTTCAAAAAATAGTTAATAAGGGAATTGTGTGCAAGCAAACTCAATGGTGCAAAAAGTGACTCAATTTCTTTTCGTACTTCAAAACGACCAATTGGTCGCACATTTCTTGGGTTTACTGTTTCATGCACCATGAAAGAATAACAATTTCGGTCAAATTGCATGACTTGGTGAGTATTAGGTTTACCAACTTTATATTTAATCTTGTCTATACAATCTTTTGTGTATACTCGACCAAAAGCTAATGACGCATGGATTAAAAATAGTCGTTCAAATAGTACTCGTATTAGAACTGAAATAGACGTTAAGAAAGTCGCCTTGCAAACTCAGACTTTCTTAAGGAAGTCGCCATTTGCAAAGGTGACTTGTAAGTGGAAATAAAAATGAATATTTTGGTATATAGTTTTTAAAATGGAGTATTTTGTTTTTTTTTTTAATAAAAAAAGAGGATATTAGGAAAAAAATCCCATATCTTTGGTGTTTTGAGATTTTAATTGTTAAATGAAGTATATGATTTATTTATATTTTTCTATAATAACTATATATGCATGTCTATTTGCTCCATGTTTGTTATTTGTAGATGACCATTACTTTTGGACAAACGACATCCCCAATTTGCTTTCGCACCTGAAAGAGTTTTCGGATAAATAGATGGAGCATTTCTTTTAATTTTTAAGAAGAATAGTTGTGGTCAGTTTTAGAGACTTTATTTCTGTTTGACTCTAGTTTATACCATTTATTATTTTTCTATTTTGGTATGATATTTTTGAATCCTAAAACTTTAGTATTTAATTATCTGATTAAGATAATTGAAGGCTTCTAATTAACTATGGATTATTTGTTTGAGTTTATATGTGTGATTATGTACTTTGCTTGCACGAGAATTAAAAGATTTTCAAAAAATAGTTAATAAGGGAATTGTGTGCAAGCAAACTCAATGGTGCAAAAAGTGACTCAATTTCTTTTCGAAGTGTTAGTTCAAGACATGACTATGAGTCGAGCATCGTGTATGCTGGGTTTTGAGAAGGTTAGCGAGCTTATAGATAGGAACAACAAATGTTGGGATAGTCGGAAACTTGGGTTGGCTTTCACCTCAAACTCGACAATTTATGCTTACATGTTCTATTAGTTGGTTTAAGCTCATAAACACCTTATAATGACTTCACTCTTCATTTGAAAGTATACATTGTTAAAACGATGTATGACATAATTAAGAGCCGCAATGGTGAAAGACCAATTGACCTCTCTATTCATAGGTGATTGTTGATATCATATTGAAAAAGACGTGGAAAGCTTGTCATAACATTCCGTTTCTCAAAGATAACCTCCACATGTAAATAAGGTAAAAACAAAAAATGCCCTAAAAAGAGGTAAAAGTGCAACTGAAAACTTTGAGCGTTAACTAAACGTTCACCGTCCTTTTTTTAACGCCTTGACTCATTTATTGATAGTCACTCTACACCACTTTCTAGCCCGACATGAACATACCAAGGAGAAAAAAGACGGGTCTTTCGAACCCAATGGTGGCATAACTTGTTTGCTAAAAGGACAACAACTTGGCGTTTGAACAACAATCACAAGCCATGGTTCATCAGTAACCAACAACATCTAGATTTTTGTTCGTGATTGACGCATTTAAATGAACCATGGTACTACGAACAAATTTTTTTTTACATACAACGCATATACATGTCACCACGTGATAATTGAATGATCTTAACAACAAAATATCATCGGTTTTCCCAAAAAACAGTTGGTGGTGTTGGTGATGCAACGTTTGTCGGCGATGTTGGTAAAATCTCAAGCTCCTGTGCATGGGCCTCCATCCTTTCCCTATATGCAGATGCAACAATGTTCTTCACACACACATAAACCACCTATGCCACCACGACCTCCCCGATCACCACTTCATTGCTCCATTTGCATACCAAACAAAATTGTATAAAATCAAATCTTCATATAATGTCTTTATGTGTTAATCATAGCATGATCATTAAGTATACATCTAAAATATGTTCGCAACGACACATTCGGACGTAACCAAAACACCTACCATTTACACAAACACATAAACCACTAAAACATTAAAAAAAAAAAAAACTAAAGTAAAACACAAACACTAACTTATCTCTTGGTATTGAGTCAATACTTAAAAAATGAAATGATTTTAGTGTTGAAAAATGATTTGGGAAGATTTTTTTTCACCTTTATTTTTTAGAGAATATTGAACCGCCTAAGGAGATAGAGGTGTGGGTGAGACTCATTTGTTATGGATTATAAAAAAAATAAGATAATTGTTACAATAATTTTTTTTAATCATTTATAAAATATAATATTTTTGATAAACTATTAAAAACAACTTCTCATTGAAATAATTTTTAAATATTTTTTAAAATTTCGTTTGTTTGAAAAACTTTATCAAAAGATTAAAATTTTTAGAAGTGATTATTTTCAAAAAATAATAATTTATAACCAAAAAAAGCCGTAAAAAATAATCTATGGTGAACACGGATCAGAGTAAATTTGGGAAAAAAAAAAATCTCATTAGAAAGTTAAAGTTATACCATAGTTAAAGTTATACCATGCACCTCAAATTTTACTTATAACCCCACAATATTTTTAAAATGTTAAGTTTATCCTTAATTTTTTTATTTTACCAACTACTAAATAATTCAAGTTCCAACTACCAAATAATTCAAGTTTTTTGGTACGCAAATTTTTTTTAAAAATTACCAGAAAACTTTATATATGATTTCTGATATAGAAGATTAATCGAAAAACTTTTAAAAAGAATTTCGGTATAGAAGGTTAAAAAGATTATTAACTTTTTTATAAAGTTTTTCAGTACAAAAGATTAAAAAAGTTAAAAAAATTATACTGGAAAACAACACATTTTTTTATTAAAAATGAGTTAAAAAATGAATTAAATAATTAATAAAAAAATAAAAATTAATAAAATTAAATTTAAAAAAACTTCTGTAAAACTTGTGGTTTTAAGTTTTTCGATAACTATTGGAAAATTTAAAAAAAGTATTTCGGTATTGAGTTATATTCCATAAATGGTGAAAAAGGTTTTTCGGTAATTTTAGAAAATTTCAAATAAGTTTTTCCGTATTGGAAATATTGAAAATAAGTTTTCTGGAGTATAATTTCTGTAATAAAAAATTTGAAAAAAAATTTATAAAAAAAAGAAAAAATTAATACTCACTTTTATACCGAAAAAGTAAAATAATAAGAGAGTAAAAAATGACAAATTTTAATATTTATACAAGGATAGAATTGTCCATTCATTGCCTTTATGGGATAAAAGTTAAATTTGAGGGGTACTAGATATAATTTTATCAAATTCCTATTAATACGAGACCAAGCCCAAATATCACCAGCTCTCATTTTTGGCCCACAGTTAAACTGCAGTGAAAGGAATAGAGAAGTCGCACACGTTGTATAGTCGCAACTCGCAACACGCAATACGCAACGCAAGCAATACGACTGGTAGGTAGTTCCACTCTGCAGTATCTATACAAAAGATTGAAGAATAAGCAAACTCGTTTCGTGATCTGCGATTGATTGATTCTATTGCACAATGAATATATCCGATTATTCTTAATGGTAAGCTTGCATAAACCTCTTCCATTTCTCTCTCTCACACACATTTCCCCTATTTCCTCTTCGCTTTCTGTGTTATTACTGTTTATGATGATTTTCGATTCCCGTCGTTTTTGGTACGAATTTCAATTTATTATATTCTCGCAACATTTTCCGTGCATGCAATTTGGGACGAAGGTTCCTTGGGGGTTTTAAATTTTAATCTTCTTGTTTACCGGTGCGAAAAAACCATGTGATTCTAGAATTTTGAATTAAGCTATTGTTGTTATTTGTAAGGAGAAATTGAGGATTTCTGAAACTTAAAAATGCTATTATATGGTTTATAATATCATTTATTTATTTATTTTTATCTTTTTTTTTAGATTACAGTTAATTGTCGATTAATTGTAGCTTTTGTATGTTTTGCAGTTTTGTGAACATGAAGGAAAGAAATACTAGCTCTGTTCTCAAGCGTATTTTAGTGAATTGTACATCTCAGGTTTGCAGAAATGTGCTCTTGATTTTTGGTTACATTATGAAATTACGTGTGCCTTGTAAAACCTTTTCATTAGATCATTTTTGTTACTTAGAACAAATATACACGACAAAGTTCATAAATATTTGGTACCTGTCAATGGTCTACATTTACTTAATTTTATCATTATCACTTGTGATAACAAAGTTTAATTTATATACTTGGATAGATGCGTTAAATATGTAATTATGATCGAGGCATTGGGTTGTTGGGGAATGGAGGGAATGTGTTGTATGATATATGTTTTCTTTTGTTTTATCATCTCTGTCTTATTTATGCATAAAAATTGATGTGGTTAAGTCTCATTCAATAGGCAAAAGTATACGGGAGCTGTGTTGCAGCTAAGGTTCCAGACATTGAACATGATGTGTGTGTTAAGGAGTTTCTGGCATTAAAAAGTTGTATGCAAAATACGGTATCTTATTCTACAACTATCTTGACATAAAGTTTTTGTTTTTAATCTGGCCCGGCATTTAAGCTATGAAGCTGTTTCTTACATTTTATGGGGGTAACAATAGTGCAAACTTCATTTAATTGGATCATGACTTTTGAGAGTTACAAGCTGTTTCAGATTATATCTATTATGTTATGTCCACTTTATAATTGCTACTTTATTTTGGCATTTCTATTAAATATCTTATGTTTAAAAAATACATATTGCTACAAACAGCTCAAAAAGAAGGTTTAAGTGAATGTCCACTTGCTTCCTCGTTTCTGGCCATTGAGCAAACACGTGAAAAAGCTTGATGGTTGTACAAATTTCTAATCATCCGTATAAAGAGGAAGGTCCTGTAACTTTTTGTGCGCAAAGGTTTAATCTCCATTACTTATGTCTCCTATTAATCTTAATCATAGATACATTAACTTTTTACTATCCAGTGTAAATAATTTGAGGAGGTTTGCTGCAGTTTGTTTCATACCTCCGCCACTTATTGTGTAAACAAGAATCAGCAATATGTCTGGAAAAGCAACAACCTCGAAGTCTAATATAGGTCTGAGCGGATCTGGCGGTCTTTCACATGCTTACATTCAGTATCCACCACTTCGGTGTAATGTTCCTGGTTCAAGGGGACTATTTTATGACGATGGAAATAAGTTGGTACTCTCCCCAACAGCTGACCAGGTAAAATGATACCCACAGTTGTTTTTCAGTGAAAAATAATTGTGTGTGCTATGTCCAACTTAATTGTATCAAAGTAATGTGTTGTTTATCTATATCTGTACTTACATGTTCACTTGTCGAATCATGTATATTTTTGTAATGTTTAGGTCTTTTCATGGAAAGTCGGTCTCTTTGATCCTCTCATTGGTCCCACCACTGACTCAATAAGCGAAGGCCCTATTATAGCTATTCGATATTCATTAGACACAAAGGTTATAGCAATACAGCGATCGGGCCATGAGATACAGTTTTGGGATAGAGAAACTGCGGAAACTTTCAGCCATAAGTGCAGGCCAGAATCAGAAAGTATACTTGGATTTTTTTGGACAGACAGTCAACAGTGTGATATTGTTGTTGTTAAGACTACGTATGGTTGCCTTCTTTTTTCATATCCACATTTAATGCAATTACATCGGTTAATAATGCAGTAAGAATGTTTCCAGGCTGGAAATTTATTAAAGGAATAAGTCTTACAGTTCCTTAAGATGTTAGTCAAAATAACCTGCTTAAATGTTTTGTTTGCTGAGCAACATAGTGATACTAAAAAGCAACCTTATCTTACTAGAGTTGTGATGGCATGATGCTCTAATATTGTATATCTGTTCTGAATATGACATTTTTTTTCTTCGTCCTCTTTTTCCTTTTTTATTTCTTAAGTAAAGAAATACTTACTCTAATTATTTTTACAGTGGTCTAGACTTGTGTGCATATAAATCAGAGTCGAAATCACTCCAATTGGTGGAAACAAAGAAACTGAATGTTAGTTGGTATGTTTACACACATGAAAGCCGTTTGGTGCTTCTTGCTTCTGGAATGCAGTGCAAGACATTCCATGGATTTCAGGTATTTGTCTTTTCTTTTTTTCCCTTGTAGTATTTCAGTTCAAGAATATATTTACCTCATAGAGGATTGGTAATTTATATTGTTTCAATCAAAGTTGGATGAGTCATTGTTGTTCAGAAAAGAATAACATGTATCACTACAGCTTCTTTAATAGTCCTTTTCATGACTCTTCAGTATCAATGTAGAATTTTATCTGATAGTGTTCTTTGTTAATTCTTTGACTGATACAAAAAAACATTTCTGGTTAGATTTCATCTGCAGATATTGTTCGCTTACCAAGGTTTGAGATGGTTATGGCCAAATCCGAGGCAAATAGTAAGCCTGTTTTAGCAGCTGAAGACATCTTTATTGTCACTGTGTATGTGCCAATTATTTACTTCATTAACCTTAGACCTTTGTTTTTAACATAGCAACCTGTTGAAAGTTTTTAACAATCAATCACAGTTATGGTAGGATATACTGCTTGCAAGTTGATAGAGTTGCAATGTTACTCCATTCCTATAGGCTATATCGTGATGCAGTGATTCAGCAGGTTGGTTTTGCCCAAGTTTCTTATTGACTTTCTAATTTAACTCAATCGAAAATTCTTTTATACAACAAGTTTGTGAGAGATTCTCTAAACAAATGCCAATTTTTTATTACGTATATGTTCCCATCTATTTTACTTTGGTGATACTGTATCATACACTATAATGAGGTTAAACAGTTAACATACAAAATGAATGAAAATGAATATTTGTGATCCTTTACAATCTTGGGTTATTTTCCATTTGATAAAACATTTTTATTGACAGAAAATATAGGTACAATTCAGTATTGGTTCATTGTATGATTTGTGAGTAGCAAACAATCTGAAATAATTTAACAAGTAATATGGAGAATTAGATCTTCGTAATTTCTGAAATCTGCAAATTGGTAATGGTGAGATTGATTGTGTTTATCATAATGCCATTAAGTTTCTTCTGATCAATTATAAATAACCCGTGACATCAAATTTTACTTATTTTTAACCTCCCAATTGTAATTCTTTAAAAGTCTGTAAATCTGTTTTAGCTAGACACACAAATAAAATGTGTCCACATGAGATGTGTCATTATATCCTGGGTCTTGTATGATTACAGTGGTTGTGTGAATCATTGAACTATGTACATTTGAAAAATAAAAATGAGATCGATGTTCATGATATTTGCAGGGTTCTTTACCAATTTATTCCAGCAGGATTGCTGTGAGTGTGGTCGACAATGTACTTCTTATTCATCAAGTTGATGCAAAGGTTGTTATACTTTATGATCTCTTTGCAGATTCTCGGGCACCAATATCTGCACCACTTCCTTTATTGTTAAGGGGTTTCCCTAGGTCCAGTACCTCATCTCAATCTAGTGGCAGAGAAAGGGAAAATTCAGATGGTAATGTTGCGAGTAACCATGAAGCCGTTACCTATGCTGATACATGGATTCTCCTGGTGCCTGACCTTGTATGCGATGTGGCCAATAAGTTATTGTGGAAATTCAATTTAGACTTAGAAGTAAGTTATTTTTTAATTTCAGTATCAATACCAAATTCGGTGTGCTTTCGTCAAATGAATAACCTTATCTTGTAGGCAATTTCTGCCAGTAACTCCGATGTCCCATCAGTATTAGACTTCCTGCAGCGACGAAAGTTGGAAGCTAACAAGGTATGTTCAACCCCTCCCGTCCCAATTTCATTGCAGCAATGCTTCTTATTGATCAATTCTTCAAGATGCACAAGTGCAATAGTTGTATTTGGCTGTTTCTTTTTAACTCTAACTTAGTTTATGAGTAGTCAGTCAGTTTGTAACTGGAACTTGGCCACAGTTTGTACCTGCTATCACGTTCCCAGTTGTTAGCTTATTCATGTATAAGCTGATTCAGAACCAAATTAGACTTTTAGTTGCCGAAGTTGGTAAATATTTTCATCTTACTGGACGATGACCTTCACTTCTAGATGTTGCTGGCTTAGCATCCGAGAAAGGAAGACTGAAAAAGTACATACCCTCTTTGCATGGAGTTTAACTGTCAGCACTAGCAACCCTAGGCCTCTTTTGCCATAGTGTAATATAGTCTGCCTCGTATAGCTGGCCAACCCTAATCTTCCTTTATCATAGACTTCTTTGCTATCTTATATTTTGTTTGTGCATCCCGGATTATAATTAGTTCTATAAATTATTCATTATTCCACTTCTGTTATTTTTAATGTTTAGCAATTTTCACTTCTTAGAATCAATTAAACTATTAATTCATTTAGCATGTTTAAAAGTAATAGAAATTTTCGTTAAGTCATCTAGGCTCTTTGGACCATAAGTATCCCTTAATATACAAGGGGAAAATATTTAATTTACTGATTGTAATGAGAAGAACTAGAGTGCAACGAACAGGCATTTGAGACACGAGAGTCCTACCTGTCTATGATAAATGTTTGAGTTGAGTGGTATCATCTAGCAAATTTGCAAAGTTATGTAGCAGCAATATTCAATAGAATCCTGTGGATACCTTGTAAATTTATTGTTAAACATGAAAATATTGAATTTCGCATTATTCTGTATTGAGGTATTTCACTGTAAGTCTGGAATGTGATTCTGGTATATTTCGTCATCTAAATTGGTTGTAAAGACAGTTGTTTAAATTTATATTGATTAATAGTATAGTGACCTACATTCGTTTGTTTTGAAACTTTTAATTAATCAATCGATGTTTTTGAAAAATCTCAACTTATTTTCTTCATTTTGCCACTTCAGGCTAAACAATTATGCTTGGGTATAACACAGACACTTATTCTAGAGCACAGACCTGTGCCTGTGGTTGCCAAGGCTATAAATGTACTAGTCACCTCGTACTCCCATTCAATTAAAACTTGTAGCTATCTGAAGGGGATGAAACCAGAGAAGACATTAGATTCTGGTGCACAAAATGCAGATGCTGATGTATCTTCTATAGAAAGGGATGCAGTTGGAAAATCGATCATACACGAATCTACCACTAGGGTAGACAGAGGAAATTTTAACAAAGCTTCAACTGTTTCATGTTCGGATTCTGAGGATGAGTCACTGTTTGCAAATCTTCAACGCATTTCAAAGGAGGCCCAAGTTGGGGGTAGTGTAAACAATGTGAACTCTCCAAGTACTGAAGCTCATAGTTCTTATGTTATGCAATCATCTTCACTGTCTGTACAGGAGGAATCCCAACTTACTTCAGCAGCAATTTCACCAGATGAGATGTACAACTCTGTCTTTTCTCCTGTTGATGAAGAGATGGTAGGAGATCCTTCTTACTTGGTTTCTATAGTTATTGAGTTTCTTCACAGGTATGCCATATTACTCTGTTTTTGTTAAAAGAAGTTCTTTTGAGTTTCAAGGCATTCCATAGATTCAGTTGTATTATAATTTTCAAATGGATTTTAGTTTGGTTCACTGTTAGTATGTGATGTCAATGAAATGATTTCACTTATTTAAAAAGACCATTGAAAACTTTAACTACAACTATGCCTTAATAATCCAAAGATGTTGCGATTTACAGTATGATCAACTTTTGGTCATTTCTATTACTAATCTACTTTTACTGGTAGATCTGGAGGTCCCTATTTAAACACATGGCACTAACCATGGTCTTTAATATGGTAGGCTTGTTTTTAAGAATTCAGATTCAGTATCCACGCTTTCCCCCTTTAATTTCCCAGTTCTACCCGAGGTCTTTCACAATTCCTACAAAAAACACACAAGATAGTAACACAGCAATGGAGTGGCCAACCCAAAAAATTTCTAGCAGGATAGCTGAATGGCCACCATACCAAGATTATTTAATCTAGATAAGTAATCTATGTAACACGTAAATGCTAACAAGAACTCAACTTTGAGGCATTCATTTTTAATAATCTAAAGTTAAAGTTATGGTGGCATAGTGTAGGTTCGCATTAATGATAAATTTAAGGTATAACTAATAAGTCAATACATAAAGAAGTGTAACATACACAATGCATTAAAAAAAAAGAACAGAGGATGGCTGATGGACAACCATGAACAAATGATGGTAGATGATGAATGGGAAAGTAGAGATTATGCACTTTGTGAGGAGAATGAGTGGGAGAGGCATTGTGATGTAGGAGAATTTGAGAACACTCCCTTTGACAGGATATTCCATATTAAAAGCGTAGAGTACTCCCCTGGGAAAATTTGAGTTAGAGTGTCTCTACCTTTAAGGAAGAGTGATCATTTAACTCAAGTCTTGGATTCTCTATTAAAGAAGCAAAAATTGCAGTATTGTTATTTATGCCAACAGGGTTAGCTAGATAAGGCACCTAAAGAATAATTTTGACTCAAATGTATAGAAATCCTGGATAATGATGCCTCAAAGTTGAGTTCTATAACAGGAAATGTATGCAAAAGCATCCCTATGCTGACTATGATCCCAACTAGGTAGACATACGTAACAATAATCTGCAGCTTACGTTGAATATTATTAAAAAAGAATAAAAAATACAAATAAGCATTAGGTGGGTCAAAGTGCATTACATTTTTTATTTCAAAACTTACAATAGATATTATAATTGCAAGGTAAAAACAAGAATACTTTCTCAAACTTCTATAACTCATTGATGCGGTTCAGATTGGTATGCCTTAGGTGTGTTGGATGATGTATCCACTTTGAAATGTTGGATGGAAATTTGGGGACTTTAATGTGCTATTTCTCGATCTGATTATAACTGTTAATGCCACTCTTGAGAAACAGCTCTCAATGCTCTTTATTAATCGTTGCAGTGCAAATTTGGAAAAGATTCGTGTGCTCCCAAATCTATATGTATTGATAATACAACTTCTGGTGCGGAATGAACGTTATGCAGAACTGGGGTTGTTTGTCATTAATAAGGTTACCAATTTTTTTTATATAGTATTATAGTGAAGATAGTAGGGCCTTTATATGATAAATTTTAGTCAATTTAATTCTTGGAAGAAACTTTTTGTTGCAGATTCTGGAGCCTTCTAAGGAAGTTGCTCTACAACTCCTAGAGTCTGGTCGTCAAAATACCCAAACTAGGAAGCTTGGTCTGGATATGCTGAGACAGCTTGGTTTACATAATGATTATGTATTGCTGCTAGTGCAAGATGGATACTACCTTGAAGCCTTGCGATATGCACGGAAGTACAAGGTAATTTCTATTTTGCTTGATATTGTTCTGGAAAATGACATTGTAGTGTTTTAAATAGTGAAAAGCACAGGGTGATGCTGGATATCCAAGGAATAGAAATTTCATTCATCCAGTTGTCTGTGTCTGTTGACAAGTTTTTATTCCCAGCATCTACTGCTGAAAATAGAATGTGTTTTTAAACAGTAACATTGAATTAAACCCTTCTTTACGTATTTGGGTGCTCCCAGATTCATTATGGGGCTGCAGACCCTTGATAGATGAAAATTTGAGTGCCTTGCCTAAGTGATCCATCCTGGGAAGACAGACATAAAAGTAGGCTAAGAGCATGCTGTGTGAAGGGAGCTAAAGAAAAAATTTCCTCTGGATTAGTAGGATTTTATGGCCAGGAACCCAGCCTTGCATCATCATCTTGATTAAATATTTTCTGTGGGGAAGAGGGTTGAGGTGCCTCAGACTCAGCATGAAAAGTAACAGCAAGGCCAAATCATCTCCATTGACCTGATCTTATTTCCCATAAATGCCGATTTGTCTACCGCTGCCCACAACCTCGGAAAAGCTTGAACCATCATGCAGCAGGGCATGCTAGTCAGTCAGAAGGACAACCACATTAATTGCTTGACAGAATACACTACACTATAAAGGATGCTCTCTGTTCCCGGGAATCCCATTTAGTCTTTACTAAAAGCTTACAAAAAATTCTTCCGAAACCCCAACCATCATTCTCCTTGAACCACCACAGCTAGGGATTGTATAGGATAGTCCAATCTAAATACCATCAAGAAGTGAAGCATCCATCAAGTGGTTGAAACTATAGAGCTTAGTATATATGGACATGATTAAGTATCACAGGTTTTGCATTTATGATTTTGTTTTAATTTTAAGACTCCATTTCTAACTGGTGTGAGGATTATTTTCAGGTGGATACCATTCGACCGTCGTTGTTCTTAGAAGCAGCTTTTGTAACCAATGACTCCCAACATCTTGCTGCAGTTCTAAGATTCTTTACAGATTTCCTTCCTGGCTTCAAAAACACCTCTGAGCATAATAGATACTATCGCATACTGAATGAGATGAACTCTTCCATGACTGTTTGAGAGGTCTTGCGAGAAAAAATTCAGAGAGAAATTGAGTCATTGTTATGGATAAACCCTTGTTCAAGACTTCAAGTGGGGTTTATCTCGTGAAGGATATATATTGGTAATAGTTGCATGTTGTATGTTAAATAAATGTTCTTCCTAGCAAGTTTAGTTTTAGTAAATACTTTGATCTAAATGAAATTTTCCGGCAATGAAAATAAGCTTCGCTTGACCTTGTGGATGAATAGCTAAATGTTGAATCTTTAAAGCATTGATTTTTTTTGGGGAGTAGATTGTATGCCTTACTGTTTGGGGAGAAATTAAAAATTCAAAATGTAACGAATTTCTGACTAATTGAATGAGTGATTCCTATTGTCAGAATTTAGTCTCTACCTTAATCAGAAAATATCACATATATTTAAATCCAAAATAGTATTTTTTGAAAGATAAGTCAATAGTTATTTTCAATACATAATAAATATTTGAATTGAAGTTTGACGCACCAGAAGTATAAGTAAGTTTTTTTTTGGGACAAGTTTAAACAAGTTTCTAATTTAATTATAGCGATTTTTTAATTATCATAACAGTAGGTTTGATTCGTTTGAACCATTTACCTTGCAAATCTAAACCTTTCACAAGTAGTTAGATACAAGTGGCTTCGTGTTTGTATAAAATAAATTTGACATTTTAATTTGTTTGTTGTTAACCTTGGTATTTGGAAACTTCGATCGAACTCAATTAATTTAAGTCAGGTGAGACTATTTTTATTCTTCAAAAAAGAGTCAGGTGAGTTTGGTTTACGTGACAGTCTCTTTATTTGAAGAAAAAAGTTTCTTAGATAATAAAGGGTCGATTGTTACGTTCGTATGCAGTTTTTTCTTGGCATAGAAATTTTATATTCAACTTGGATATGGACATCGACGGACCTTTAATTATATCTTGCTATATAAACTTTTGTAGACATATTTTAAAAAATAACACGACAACATCGTAGCATAATATTGAAGTATGATTGTTAAACGTCCATATAAAATATCATGTATGGTTATTTTAATATAGTGAGGTCTAAGTTATCTATAAAAAAATATGGATAATTTATTCAACAAACAATAAAAATTAGGTTCTTAAATAAATTTGTTAATGTAACCCCAAACTAATGTTGACTCCACTTACATATTTGTTTATGTGATTAATTTATATTAGGATAAATTACCTATAATTCTTGAAAGTTACTTGAGAAAACCTTTTACTATAATATTTATAGACCTCTAAGGCACAAGAAATAGGTTCAAATTTTAAAATTTATTTTATTGTATTGTTGTGGTTGTTACTTGCGATCAACTAGAAAAGAAAGAATACTCTTGTGAATTATGATAATTATAATTTATTATATACTTTAATATATTGTAAATTAATGTACTATGCCCGAATAATTTGGTTGTTTAGGTAAAAAGGGGTCAGATAATGTATTTGGGTCAGTTACATAAAGCAAGTCTAGAGCAAACAGACAGAACAAACCAAAAACAACTGAGATTTTCTAATCGTAAGCAAGGTCTTAGTATATGATTTCAGTCAACAAATTAAAGCTGATGGACCTGTATTATAAGTTGACTAGTTGTCCTCGAAGCCTTTTGGAATTTTTTTTATTTTAAAAAAATACATTAAATACATTATCTACTACCACAACATATTTAAAAACTCTATCATTGCCTCTTCCAAATATTCTTGAGGTGTGACAGAATAATGTAATATTACTCGTGGTTAAAAAAGAAAAAAACATGTTTTATACGAAATTAAGATGGAAAAAAGCCTAAAATAAAAAGGAGAATCTAAAGAAATCAAATCACCATCTTTAAACAAACTTAAAATAAAGATATCTATTAAACAAATACTCCATCCGTTTTCGAATAATTACCACTTTAATAAAAAACGGTCTCAACATAAATATTATTTATCTTTTTTAATATAAAAGCAATATTTTTTTTATAATTATATATTCTAATTAATACTATATACATTATTTTTAAAATATTACTCCATCTCTTCTTTTACAACTGTCACTTTTTATTTGGTACCCGTTTTGATACTATTATTTGTCGTTTTTTATTTTATAATATTCTGAATAATTTATTATCTTTTTTAATATAGTCATTTGTTTGAAATAAATAACCAAAAGTGTTATTAATAAATTAATAATTAATATGATATTGAAATTTAAAAATGATAATTAAATAGAAATAAAGCTTTTTTACAAATGTGACAATTAAAAAAATAACAAAAAGAATATATTCAACTTTGTATTTACTGATAGTAAAAAACACATTAATTGTTGATAAAATAATTTAATAAAATTACTATTTTCTTTCATTTATTTACAGTCATTATTTTTTAATACATGTAAAATAAGAGAAAAAAAATACACTCGTTATAAAATATCAAAAATAGACCACCATTAAATAATCACTTAACAATACATTAACCACTATTAAATATTAAAGATTAAACAATCAACTCAAAGATCAATCATGGACCACAATTAAATCATTTAGGCACACAAAGCAGAGGACATTTATTTTTTCATAAATGAGATGAAATTTTCAAATATATATTAATAAATACTAATTTGACACAAAATTTACACGCTATTGCTTTTCTAAACGCTAGTAGTTTTTTCAGGGCCATGTCAACTCCATATCAGTTTACATCAATTTAAGATAAAACTAAACTTAGGGACCAACCTATCTTTAGTAAAAAAAAAAAAAAGGGACCAACCTATCTCCCACTTATAATTGTGAAACTATCATTTTATGATTTTGTTTTTGCAGGACTATTACTATATGACTATATCCAGCGTATACCTTTTATTTTTTGTTAACAAAGGAAGTTACTATCTTACCGTATATTTTTTGGAAATTAGGAGTATCTAAGTGTGTTTGATTGTGTTTCACAATTCCAGGCTCTCAATAAACTCCTAAACGATAATTCCATTAAGTCCAACAAGCATCTTCCTCAAAAACAAAAAACTCCAAACGTCTTGTTTGCTGCTTATCGTCGCATGCGTCTCTCGTGAATGAAACTGTCAAATGCGAATCAGTCAGGAAACCCACCAACCCTACCTCTCCCTAAATGCGCGCTAAAAAGGAATTAAACATCAGTAATAATAATATAATTAATTTAATTACAATAATTACACGAGATCCCCCACAAGTCAACAACAACTCATGTTTTATCTGTTTTTCCATTCGTACCATTCCCCTTCCTGTTTTTTCCACACCACATTCTTGGCAGCTTCAATTGCATTACCCTCTTCTCTTTCTCTTTCAATTATCATGAACAACAACAATAATTATCAATAATAATCACATCTATAATAAAAGGTTTGGATTGAAATATACTCGTTTTCGCTTTTTAGTTGTTGAATCATAAGCCATCCCATCACCATCGCTTCCAAGGCACGCTAATAACCTATTCTATTCATTCTTACCTTTCTAAAATTTCCCTTTCTAAAATTTCCCTTTCTCTCTCTCACACACACACACTGTTACTTATGCAATACTGCTGTAGAAGAAGATACACTGTTTTTTTTTTCTTCACTCTCACTAAACTAAAATCTAACTAACTCTAACTTCAACTCCCTCACACTTTCCCCTTCTCTTCTGGATCTGTTTCTCCCCTTTCAACGCGATCTCTTCCTTTTCTCTACAATTCCTTTCTTATCCTTATCTTTCCCT
>NC_021162.2:68078131-68102084 GCF_000331145.2 Cicer arietinum | reverse complement strand
CTCATTTCAAACATTGAATGAACTTTTCGTTCATTTTTCCCTATGCTTTCATCAAATTTAACTCGTTTTTCAACTCACTTCCCGAGGCTCGAAGCGTTATTGTTTTCTTCAATTTCTGTAATAATTTCTTTTACGCTAATGAATTTTGTAATACGCGTGCGTTTATCGTTGAATTGAATGAAATTATTCTCAATTGTTTTGTAGGATTGACGAGAAGTGTCAATGGCATCGAAACAAGGAGTGAAATCAAAACGATTCGGATCGATTGGCGCAAAAGGTGCGAATTCACCTTCTTCTTCAACCACTTCGTCTTCTAAACAGTTTCACGAAACCTCCAACGATGCTCAGAGCTCGCCGGCGTCTTCGTCGGTGAGAAGTAAGCCGCAGCAATTTTATCCGGAAGCCGCCGCGCCTGTGGATACTCAAAAAACTAAAGAAAATGTTACTGTGACGGTTAGGTTTCGGCCTTTGAAGTAAGTGTTTCGTCTTCTGAGTCATGTGTCGTTGTTCTGTTATGGCTGTTTATGTTAATTTGATTGAGGTTTGGTTTATGCGTCGGACAGTCCAAGGGAAATTCGTCATGGCGAGGAGATTGCTTGGTATGCAGATGGAGACACTGTAGTGCGGAATGAGTATAATCCGTCCATAGCATATGCCTACGGTACAATATTCAATACTGATACTTGTGGATAGGTTTTTGTTGTTTAAATTTATTCATTTGGTATTTAGGTGAAGCATTCGGTGGTTTTGTTTTGAAGTTGAATGTTCAACATAGAATACTTCTACAATGTTAGTTACATTGAGGGGTTGAAGAATTTTATGTTTAGCTTTGAGAGTAAAATCTCATGGCGATGGTAGCTGCAAAATCAAGAGAGAGTGAAGAAATTACCACTTTCACATTAATTTTCATTGATGAACTCAGAACCATATTTTTTCCTTGGAGAGGGGGGTTATGAAAGAAATTTGTGCTGAATATTTCATAGTGCTATTAGTGCATAGTGATATAACTAGAATTGGTTTTGTGTAGTTGAGAGTCATGGTCGTCAGAGTGTGTGTTGATAGTCCCTTATTGGACAGTGGTATAACCTGAATAGTGATTATAAGTGGGGGGATCCTTATCTTACAAATTGATTTTGTAGGGTTGAGTTAGACCAAACCCAAACTCTAAGACTTCGTTAGAATGAATGCATCTAAAATAAAACTAATAAAAAATCTAGTCATCAAACAGAAACTAAAAATCTGTGGAGGGATCCATGTGCTGAACACCCAAGAGAAGCCAAGTGAATTTTTTTTGTTCCATTGCATGATTTATGATAGATACATTCTTTTAAAATTCCGAGCTTTCCTTGATATGACAAAATTTGCAAAGTACAGGCTTCACTCTGCCAAATAACTTTTCCATCATTGCAATTGCTGAATCCTCTGAAGTCAATAATCAGAAAATGCTTCATTTTTGAGGACACAACCAAGGATCACCAAATAGTCCAAAAGCATGTCACGCTAAAATGTAGCTTGCTTAGAAACAAATGCATAACTGTTTCTGAGTTTAAACTATAGGGGATTAGTCATTGTTAGGTGCATGAGCCTGATGCTTAACATTAGTATTAGTTATCTTGTTTAGTACAGATGCCCAAATGAAAAACTTGACCGTATAGAGTTTTGAATTCTGAACAGTTTCTTAAGAGTTAAAATCTATGTGTTTGAAGAATGAGAGAGAAATTGGAATATGGGTCTACAACTAAAACTAAAAGAGACTCCAGTTCGGAAGCATCAATGTCTCATTGAGTCCTAGAGAAACGGGAAATCCAAGATATGTTGTTGTTTTGTTGCCCTAATTAATTTAAAAAACAAGCAGGAGGAGGGGAGATGATGCAATGAAAAGCCACCAGAGGCAAGGATAAGCTTCTGAAAAGAATATCCTTATCCTTAGTCCTTAACCATACACTATCCACATCTATTTGCATGCCTCTCTCACCTACTTTGAAGTTTGAAGGGAGTTAGTGGTCCAAACAAAATGAGAAATGTTCCTCGTTGGTCCTTAATGATTTGGGGGTGATTTATGAATTGGCAATTTGGAAACCTCTTCTGAATTAAACCCTAATTCGTCTTTATAACCTGATGTCAGTTAGTTATCCTATTAGTTAAGAGACTAGTTAGATAAATAGGGGAATTCAGATTGGGGAGGGGTCATTCTATTTAATTGATAGCTTGTGAGTGAAAGAAGCATTCCTGAAAAGTATATCCTTGGGGGGAATTCGCTTTTCCATTTTCTGTTGTTAGAGTTCAATAAGACATCTCTAATCTTTTGGTTATTTCTATCTAGTTTTCCATATCATTTTCTTGGTGCGTAGGTAATTTGGTGAGTGACCCTAATCAATAAGCTTCAAAACCATATTAGGTTTTTGATATTGGGTCTAATTAATTCTTACAAAACTTACTTGTAAGGTGAGGGTCACCTTTTATAAACTCTTTTACAACCTTATATTTTTCAATGCGAAACTTAGTTTTTCCATATATACAGGTACAAGATCATATGACACTAGATGTCAAACTTAGTGATTTATATATTAAGTAACATATTATCTGTCAAAATAAAGTCGTGCAATAGAGTATCAATTATATTTTGATTTGCATGAAATTTATAATTTTGACTTTTTGATCTACTTTATATAACTTTTAATTCAATGATTGGATTGGTAAATTTCGTTTCGTAGACAAAGCTATTAAATATTAATTGATGCAAGTCTCTCAGTTTGACACCTAATGTCATTTGTTCCCTTCTCTTTTACATATGTATGTACTATGTACATACATATATCTATATATATTTAATTCTAGGTAGTTAATCCCAGCGTTTCCCGGCGAGATCCCGCTGTCCCGGTGCGGTACAGTGCCTCACCGCGACGGCGTGTCCGCGATAGCGTGAAACAAGATCCCGACGAGATCGAGGTGAGATCCCGCTATCCCGGCGTAGTTAATCCTAACGTTTCCCAGCGAAATCCGGCTATTATTTCTTCCTTCTGTGTTTTATTGTTTCTACTTTCACCTAAAAAGAAGAAGTAGAATATGCTAATGAAGATGATGCTTATCTTTGATTCCTATGCTAGAACATGCATGTGAGTTTTAATATTTAGTTATTTTATTAGTGTGTTAAAGACTTCAATATGGATCATCTTTATTTCCTTGACTTTTGTTTGTATTTCAATGTATGTTTTGACTAAGAGTAAGACTTGTAAATTCTTATTACTAGTTATGAATGTTTCAGAGTTTGAGTCATTTGTTAATTTTGCATTAAATATAGGTTTATATAATATTATTCATGTAATTTGTTCAAAAAAATAGCAACTATCCCGCCTATCCCGGAACGCGTTATCCCGCTATCCCACTTTTGGGGTTGGCCGCGACGCACCGCTATCTGGGATTAACTACCTAGATTTAATTCATACCCTAACAAATTCTGTAGCAAAATGTTCGATTAACCGTCACTAACTTACTAGCATCCAATGGTTATGCTTGCTAACTTAGTGGAGTGTTCTAGAGTGTTGCACAACTCTGGCACTTAAAATACAATAAGATTAACCGAGTAATGACATGTACTATGAAGCACAAACACCTTTGAGATTAAGCGCGTTGCTGTGTGTGACACACGTTGGTGTCTCGCACATGTGAACACTCATACAATACGTGTTCGACAACTTAGACAAGTGTCCCAATTTTATTTTATTTTCCTATGCTTCGACACACTTTAGATACCCATTTGATACATCTCATACAAATTTGCGGAGTTAGAGATATGTCAAAGCAATGATGATCAATGAGGGGTTAAAGATATTTAATTTGATTACATCATGTTTAGCTTTTCGATAGCAGATGGATGAAGGTGAAAACATAGACAAGTGTCCCCATCTTTTTTCTTTGTTACGACCGACCTTAGACACCCATTTGATACATCTCATACAAATCTATGGAGTTAGAGACAAGGTAGTCAGAATCGAGATCCTATACAGGATCGGGGAAGGTTCACAAGACCGTGAATCGTAATTTTGTAGCACGGATCTTAAGATCCTACCAAATTTAGAAATTCATATATATTGCATATAAGTTCATACATATACATGTAGAAGAAAATAATTTAGTAAAAAGAAACTTCAAATCACACCCAAACTACGTAGAGAAACTCAAAATTTGGGATCATTAGGTTCATAAAACAACAAAAAACAACTAAAACACTCAGTACATGAGCAAATCACACCTAAAAAAAACCTCCAAAACAGTCTCCGAAACAGTAAAAAACAACTAAACAAACTTCAAAATAGTAGCAAATCCATAAGATGTTGAAACACAAAATCGTGCAAGATTTCCAATTCCACTGATTCCACCTTCTCCCATAATTTTGGGTTTCTGCTCGTCAACAAACACGGGGAAGGGGTGCGAGATCGTAAAATCATGGGATCCTATGTGGTGGATCGGGATTTTGAATACCATGGTTAGAGATGTGGCAAAGCAATGATGATCAATGAGGGGTTAAAGATATCCAATTTGGTTACATCATGTTTAGCTCTTCGATGGTAGATGGATGAACGAAGGTGAAAAAATATCATATCTTGTTTTAGATTTGTTTTTTGCTATGAAAAATATTACTCAAATTCAAAGAACACACAAACACACACACACACACATATATATTGATTCTCAATTTAGATCTTTTATAATCATATTTATTTATTTATAAGAAATAACTAAGTTAATACATGTGTATCCGGGTCCTATGTTTTGACATTAGCTGTGTTGAAGTGTCCTTGTTTGTGTCATGTCAGGTATTCGTGTCAGAGTTTGTGCTTCATAACAAATAGTCCTCCGTATTTCGTTCTCTCATTTTCAATGTTGTTCATTAAATCAGATTTTTCTTCTTTTTTCTAGATCGTGTCTTTGGTCCCACGACCACAACTCGTCATGTCTACGATATTGCGGCTCAGCATGTTGTTAGTGGTGCTATGGAGGGCATCAATGGTAATTTGAAGATTGAGGGATTTCTAGATTGTTTTTCATTTGCTTACCTGGCATATTGGGTAATTAACAAATGAGCTCCTCTCTGGTTTTCATACAGGTACAGTGTTTGCATATGGGGTAACAAGCAGTGGGAAGACTCATACAATGCATGTGAGACCACTCATTTTCTGCCTCATCTTGTTAATCTGCATGTTTATAATAGATTTATTATTTATTTGTTTTTATGGTCTTTCAATGTCATAATACTGTAATGATGGTCTTGAACATAAATTAACTACTGTAACATTATGTATGCTGAACTAGCAAGACTGCAAGCTCGGAGCCTACTTTTTATCAGTTTTTCATGGGACCGAGGCAATTGTGAAGCTGTTACATTCCTTTTCAGTTAATAATATTTTATGCAATGTCATCACATAAAAGTTAATTGATACCATCTGTTGTGACAATTTCTGATGATGTTGAGTTAAATGAATTTGGATTACTTGCTGGTAATGCTAAGACGTACCTCTTGCCCATAAATTCATAATTGCAGGGTGATCAAAGATCTCCTGGAATCATACCTCTTGCTGTGAAGGATACTTTTAGCATTATCCAAGAGGTATGGAAAATACTGGTCTATTTGTTGCACTTTTTACTAAAGGAATTATACAATCTGATATTTCTTCACACCAGACTCCAAACCGAGAGTTTCTCCTTCGAGTTTCGTACTTGGAGATCTACAATGAGGTGGGCTTCTTCCTGATATGTAGCTTGTTTTTTTTTGACGTTATGTTCATGCTGATGTTGTCTTCTACAAACATGAAAAATAATTTGACTTACGCTGCTTTGTTCTTCATACGATTATTCTCAAAATTTCCTTTTAGGTGGTTAATGACTTATTAAACCCAGCAGGTCAGAACTTAAGAATCAGAGAGGATGCTCAGGTACTGATTATAACTTTTGTCATCTCTTTTATCGTATCTTTCTTTTATATTAACTAATTAATAGTGAGGATTATCTGTTTTGAACTACTTTGATTGCTAAGTGCCAAAATGTTTTTTAGTAAATTAAGCCAAGTGCCAAAATGTTGTCTCTTTAAGAATATCCATAGCGTATTTCCTTTGTGACATTACTAAGCCATCATTGGATTGGGCTACCTCAATACCCAAAAAGTAGCGGAGCTTACCAAGATTTTTAGTTTGAAAGTGATGGGAGAGATGTTGTTTCAACTGGAGTATGTCAGGTTGATCATTACCATTTTATGATAATATCATCTACATAGTCAATAAGGTAAATGCACCCTTGGGCCGAGTGACGATAAAACACAAAATGATCAACTTTGCTTCAAATCATACCAAATTGTGGCACTATTGTGCTAAATCTACTAAACCAAGTTCGAGGAGACTGTTTAAATCCATGCAGAGACCTATGTAGCCGACAAACCATGGTAGAGGACTCCCCCTTCGAATCATACCAAATTGTGGCACTACTGTGCTGAATCTACCAAACCAAGTTCGAGGAGACCGTTTAAAACCATGCAGAGACCTATGTAGCCAACAAACCATGGTAGATGACTCTCTTCAAGATCACCATGGCAAAAAAGCATTTTTAATGTCAAGTTGATGGAGGGGTCAGTGCTGGATGGCTGCAAGGGAGAGGAGTCTAGCTGATGCCATTTTGGCTATAGTTGAAAAAGTATCACTATAATTCAACCCAAAAATATGAGTATCAATCGAAGTAATGTTTTAACGCTAGCGGAGCCGTCAGCATTCTAACAATAGTCAAATTAGTTTTTGAAGTACATATTCAAAGTTCTATAAATAGAAGTATTTTGTAGGAAAGTCTGTATCATTTGTGTATTGATTCACATGTAGGGCACCTTTGTTGAGGGAGTTAAGGAAGAGGTTGTACTCTCCCCTGCTCATGCACTATCTCTTATTGCAGCTGGAGAAGGTAAAAGTTCCAGCTAGGTTTGTTTTCTCGTGGATTAATTTAATTTGCTGGTCTGGTGTACCATCATGCTGTGGGATATTTTGATTTCTGCTTGTGTCTTTTGTAATCAAACAATGTTTATGTATTTTAAAATTGGGTGTTACTCTGAAGAGTGAGGTAAAATTAGCTTACCCTTATGCATTATAATAACAGGTATATCAATTGACAACTTTTAATATGGCAGTGTCAAAAAGTAGCTGCATGTATAATATTTTTTGTCTGTTAATAACAAAACTGTTTTGCTCGGTTATGCAATTTTACTTGATGCCTCCCAGACTTTCTGTTCTTTGATGTGTCCTTTTCGATATTCTTGACAAAGTTCTAATTTGACAACAGAGCACAGACATGTTGGGTCCACAAATCTCAACTTACTCAGCAGCAGGAGCCATACAATATTTACCCTGGTGGGTCTATACTATCTCAAAGGACATATTGTTTTAACAGATTGTTCTTGTATTATGTACTAAATATATCAAAATTTATATTTGTGTTCACATGTTACACTTTTGAGCTATGTAATTGGTAATTCATTCCTACAACCAACAATGAGATACTATGGAGAAACTCCAAATAAACAAGGAGCATCGTCTGATGTAGAACCAAGTAGTCCAAGTACTCCTTAGTCGTTGAGTACTTCTTTGGCTTAAACCAAGTCCTCTTTGAGTAAAGGCTATTATACAGTCATCAAAAACTAAGTTTATCCTTAAGGTTTATATAGGCTAACTTATCCAATAGAGCCATCAAAATAACTAACCAATCAGCATAGTAACTAACCCTATTCTAAGACTGAAAAAGATAATCCGAAAATAGAATAAAATCACGAAATCCCAAAATAATGAATAATAGTTTAAATATATTTTTCCTCCCTGCATATCACTTTTTGTTTTTAGTCATGCAAATTTTTGTGTTTTTGTAGTTTTCAGAAATATACCACTTTTTCGCTTTTTGTACTTGTTTTGTTTCAGTCGCCGTAAAATTTGTTCATGTTGGAATCGGTCTATGTAATATGTGGGCCATATTGATTTTAGTCTATAGTCCATACTTGCGGGATTAAAATCAATACGGTCCACATAATACACGAGCCAACTCCAACATAAACAAATATTATGGAGACGAAAACAAAACAAGAAGGGCAAAGAGTGTTATAATTGTAAAGACTAAAAGCAAACAATTTTTATAGACTAAACTGATATATATTTCTAAGGACGAAAAAGGTATTTAAGCCTAAAATAATCCCAAATTGTGAACAAACCGAAAAATATAATGAAATAGATAATCCAGTCTACATTATCATCCCTCAGTAACCCAACCCAAGTGGGGATGGTTATTAAAACTATCCAAAATATTCACCTAGATTATCAATGATAACTCTTAGAACTTTGGCCAGACCTACTTGCTCAAAAGCTAGCTCAAAGGATGATGATTGCCAACAAGACTAGACATCTAGAGCATGGACAAATGAGTGGCCTAATAACAAATCTTGTATAGGTTTCAATACCATCTTAAAATTTGGGTTTGACATAATTCATCCCTAAAACTAGCTTAAGGGGCGAGGGTTGTTCAAGCCTTATTTGTTCATATCTCTAGTTGATATGAGATCTTAACAATAACAATCTCCAACCTTTAAGCAGTTCAGGAATGAGAAAAATGGAACATCAAGATGTAACCTATTTCTTTTGTTCTTTTTAATTTCATGCTACTTTATAACAGACCATAGAGAGCAGTCCATGTGGTGAAAATAGTGAAGGAGAAGCAGTAACACTGTCACAATTGGTAATTATTTTAAACTTAATGGTTGAACTTTGTATACATGATCTCTACTAACAAGCTTCAATATTGGTAATGATTTCAAGTTATTTTTTAATATTTTATTTATACATGCAGAACCTCATTGATCTAGCAGGTTCAGAGAGTTCAAAAGCTGAAACAGTTGGCATGAGAAGGAGGGAAGGATCATATATCAATAAAAGTCTTCTAACTCTTGGAACTGTGAGGTCTCAAACCTTTCTTCTGGGTATAATTTATAGATGTGATATATTATGTCCCTTTACCAAACTGGTTAAACTTTTGGTACTTTTGGTCCTTGATGTGATATTAGTGCCTTCATGATGTGATGATCTAGATTTTGATCCCCGCCACTCCATTCTGGTAAAAACTAGAAAGATGAATTATAGCATTGATAGTTGGGCCTATGCAACCACTCTTCAAGCCCAAAGGACTCTGGCATGGGAGTGCATGTTAGAGATGTATTATAAAGTCATTCACGTGTCTTTATCTACTATCTTAAGCTTTTGTAATAATAGTTTTTTGATAGTTAGGGCTAGCAAGTATATTGATTGATAATGATGTGAAGGGTGTGTCACAAAAGACAAAACACTATTTATGTTGAAATAAGAAGATATTGAAACCAAATCTAAGATGTCACCTAAAATATTCTAAGAATGGCATGTTGGACGTTGTTAGAGAAGAAAAAATAGACAGAACGGCTATCCATATTTGTACTAATATGTACTTTTAATTATAATTAAATAAAGAAAACAATCAAGAAATTAAGGAACTATGTTTTCAGAGCCTATCCAAGATCCATTAGACCACCCGCTATATGGCTACTCATGTTACGCTTCAAATGTCCAGTCTTGGCATGAGGTATATTGATAGTCTCACATTGGATATGAGATGACCTGAAAAATGTGTTTATATGTGGGAGACATCGCTCTCCTCACAAGCCAATTTTGTAGGGTTGAGTTAGGTCCAACCACAGTTCTAAGACTTATCATTCTCTACTATATATATTCATATTTATAGTGGCCAAGTTGCAGTCTCTTCTGTTACAATAGTTAAAATTGATAGCTGTAGCTTCTAAATACAATGGGAATGTTTTAGATATTTATTAGCTGAACAAAATAACATGGGTAGATAATACTCTATTAGTTATGCACATGTTTGCTCATACACATGAGTAGTTGTCTGCATAGGTTTTTAGGAAAATGGAAAATTCCAATTTTTCAAAAATAATATAGACAGAGAAAAGAGAAATTAAATTTAAAAGGAGAAACATTTAAAAAAAATAAATCAATGATGTGGACAAATAAAGCAGCATATTGTGTTTGAGCAGGAGGAGAAGATTAGAGAAAGACAACTAAATTATAGTTCTTACAAAATAGATTTGCATTGAAGTTGGTTGTAGTTCATTGCTAAAGGATTGACTTTAGATAGGACTTGCGGTGGTTTTTCTTTAAACTGCTTTGATTTGTTCATAGCTCCCCCAAGAAACATTTTTGGTTTTATCCATAGTTAAATACTATAGATCCTTTTGTCTTGCACCACGACCCCATTTACTAACTTCGCTGTATTCCTTTTCTATATCTTTTAATGCTTCGGTCTTCTGTTTCTCTTACGAATTTACTCCTAGGACATGTTTATCATGCAGTGGTGACCTTGCCTTTCAAATGTTTTCACTCCATTATAAGGCTTTAAGCAACCAGTTTTACTTTCTAATATTATTATGATATCCTTTCTGTTATTGTAGAATGACAGTGCATTATATTGATAATGATCTGTCTGCAATAGCCGCCAAGCATAATTGTTCAGCACATGCTGTTGCATTCAGTAAACCTGTGTGCTTATGCCTGAGATTAAGTGTAATTATTATCTTTGTTGCACAGGTTATTTCAAAATTGACTGAAGCTAAAGCTAGTCACATACCATATAGAGACTCCAAATTGACTAGAGTGCTTCAGTCTTCTCTCAGTGGTCATGGACGTGTATCTGTAAGGCTTCCATGTGTAGATATTTGCCTTCATATATTAATTTGGGAAAAATAATTTTCATAATACAAATCGTTGTGGTAGAAATTCTATATAAATCAGCAATTATGATTGTTTGATGTTATTTAAATGCAGCTCATTTGCACAGTAACTCCTTCATCAAGTAGCAGTGAAGAGACACACAATACATTGAAGTTTGCTCACAGGGCAAAGCACATTGAAATACAAGCAGCACAAAACAAGGTAATTATAATTAAAACCATTTTTGGCTAAACCAGAACTTTGTTCCTACAAATTAAAAAATTACAACTGACACAGTACAAAGTACATGATTCAACTTCTAATCTTCTACATAATAGTAAAAAGTACCTCAGTTCCTGTAAATAGTAAAACTAGGGTTTCGACTTTTGGGTGTGTACCTGCATCACTCAACTGTTCAGATCTTATACTTAAGAGGAGCAGACTGCATACATGAACATAGTCATTGTACACTAATTACATGCACTGTTTCATAAGCATATATTTCTATATGCTATATGTTAGAATATATTAAATATCTTAGAATATTTTGATATTATATTAGAGTATTTTAGTTTATTGCCTAGGATCAGTTTCTAGTTTTAGATTGTCTTAGATTATCTCCTATGATTAGTTTCTATATTAGTTATTATAGATTTAGTTTATGTTATGTGTAAGTGAAAATACTTTACTTCCTTACATTAAGTTTATTTTAGAAAAAATAAGATATAAGCTCAATATGGGCCTAGAGAATGGTGTCACTTATGACCCATTTAGGTTTAGAGATAGACTTACTATAAATATGCATTTGTAATCTCATTGCGGGGAGATTTTTGAACATTATTTTTGTGAGACTTTCCTCTCTAGAGTTCTTGAAAGAATTCACTTTGAACTTATCAAGGTTGTTAATCCTTGTGGCATTCTTTTTGGCTTATCAATCTCTAGATTGTGGCGCCATTCTGTTCTTGGTTCGTTTGTTGAATAATAATTTTGAGTTTCCTTTACATCAAACCCTAATACACAAATTCTACCAATTTTCGTGTTTAGTAACCTGCGATCATATCTTGAGTTCTACATACTTGTTTTCAGTGATTCAACAGCCTAACTTATGTTTTGGAACGTCATCTTTCATCTCGTTTTGAAATCATCGGATTCTGAGTTTCGTAGCTTCGGTTATCGCGTTCTCCAGCAAAATGTGATTTTGACTTCAATTTGTAAGTTTTCAACCTAAAACGATCCTTAAAGTGATTCATGACAAATAGGATCATATCACAGAACCTCTCTCCTCTACCAGTATTTGTCCTTGTTTTGTTCTATTGTGACACCGAGACACAACTTGTTGTTGTCACAGTCGCACTCAAGGTTGTTAGGAGCGAGCTCTAAAGCGGAAATTCGTAAGATCTTATGTGTTTTTTAGCGTGAATAGTGTTAGAGCGAAGGCAAAGTCGTTGGAGAACACAGATCTTTGAGCGCACAGAGGAAAAGCGTGGGAGCGGTGCGCTGTGTCGCGCAAAGGAAGAACGGTTTTGTGAAGACGAAGCGCCGTTTCGGGAAGATCCGACCAGTTTAGCGCCGTTTCAACCCGCATGCTTTGGTCCAATTTTGCACCTCTTCACCTTCAAATTCTAAAGTTGTGTTAATGGGTCGAGTCTGTATCCTAGTTTTTTGGAAAGTAGGGCTTCACATTAAAAAAACTTAACAAATTATGACCTATGTCGTTTTGCTTACTCTGTTTTCTATTTTTTTTACTAATCATTTTGCTTACTCATTTTTTCTATTCACGTCGTTTTGCTTACTCTATTGAATAGCTTGTTTTCTTTTTTGGTTTTGAATAATTAATTAATAATAATAATTGCTCTTTTTTCTATTCACGTCGTTTTGCTTACTCTATTGAATAGCTTGTTTTCTTTTTTGGTTTTGAATAATTAATTAATAATAATAATTGCTGTTGTGATTTAAACTACAGACATATAATAATTTAAAATTATATTAAAATCTGATTTTGAAGGTAGCAACTTGAGACTTGGTTTTTTTTCAATGATTAATTTCTTTTCAACTTTGGAATTTTTAATACTTAAATTAAATGATTCAATTTCAGATTTCCTCCTTCTATTTCTTGTATAAATTTTTATGTTAAGGTTATTTTTCTTAATTTTATGGTATAACTTTGTCTATTTTGTGGGATCTTAAGATCCGTGTTACAATCCAACGACCTATGATTTTTCTATATCCCAAAGATCTTAGGTAGAATTTAGAGTTTGACAACCTTGGTCGCACTGCATCTTCGGTGTTTTTCATGCAATTCTTTTCTCACTAATGGATTATATCAGCAACTTCTAGCCTCAGCTAATGATACATTTGAGTCTGTACTTTTCTTTGGATCTTCTTCCACACCACAGTCTATCTCAGTGACAATTCCCTAGATTCAAGACAATCTATCCCAATGTGTTTGGTTCTTTCATGGAACACATGATTGGATGCAATCAGAAGTGCAACTTGATTTATCACAAATAAGTGTTATCTGTGTAATCTCCCCAAATTTGAGTTCACGAAGCAATTGCTTAATTCAAATAAGTTTTCAAGTAGCTTAGCCAAATAAGTTTTCAAGTAGCTTAGACCGTGACTTTGGAAATTATATTTTATTTCTTACTTTTCCATGTCATTAGGTTACCTACAATGAACAAAATACCTAAAGCAGATCCTCTATCAATTGGGGAGGCTACCCAATCAATATGTGAGTAACCAACAATCCGAGTGTGAACTTTATTTTCGTAGATACGTTCATTTCGCGGTACCCTTTAATGTATTTGGGGATATACATAAATTGCATTCCAATGTCCTTCACAAGATAAATGTAGGAACTGATATAATACACTTACTGCAAAGGAGATGTTGGATGACAGGATAAGTGGCACAAACTTAGTATTTGGGAAGATGTTTTATGAACCTGGATATTTTAGAAGGGATGGTATTTTGGGACATTTTCTATGTATGTAGTAGTCAGTGATTTAAATGAGAGGCTTGAATCTTTAAAGTTCTGTAATATATCTTTCTGTAATATAAACCTGCAGATTATTGATGAGAAGTCGCTTATCAAGAAATACCAACAAGAGATTCAATGCTTAAAGGAAGAATTGGAACAATTAAAGAAGGGCATTGTCACAGTTCAGCCAAAAGACACTGGGGATGATGACATTGAGCTCCTAAAACAAAAGGTAGGTAATGCTATATGTAAACCACATCCTTCTGTTTTGTTTGGTCATTTTTTATTAAAAAAATGTTGATTAAAATTAGAATTCAAAATGTGAATACTATCACTTGTTACAAAAAGTTGAGCATAAATAGGAGTTCACTTTCATATGCCCTACAGAAAAGGGAGTACTGTAGTGTACTACCATTTTTAATTTGCAAATTGAGTACTAATGGAACATTGCAAACTCAGTAATGAAAATTGAAGAGTGAGTCACACAAATCTGTAACTTTTATATGTCTATAATTTTTGTTATTCGCTTTTAGCTTGTATTACTGTCGCTAACCATTGACATAAAGTCTGTATTTTCGAAATGGTAGTACAATTCTCCTTTTTGTGCAGCAGGACCGAAATTAACTTACATATATATTAATGGCAAACAGTTAATTTTGTTTTTTTGTAAGGAAAACACTCTAAACGGCATAATGTATAAATCTGGAAATAACTTCAATTAAGAATTGTAGAATAAATTTACTGGTTATTGTGTTCATTGCTATTTATAAAACTAGCATTCCGATTTTGAATGGTTTTCATTCAATTGTAACTATGTAAAGTTAGAAGATGGTCAAGTTAAGTTGCAATCCAGATTGGAACAAGAAGAAGAAGCTAAAGCTGCTTTGTTAGGTAGAATTCAACGATTGACTAAGTTGATTTTGGTCTCCACAAAAGCATCACAGCCAACGAGATTTCCTAACAGGCCTGGTCCACGTAGAAGACATTCCTTTGGAGAAGAAGAGGTATTTCTCATTTGACTTTCTACTTTTCCCTCCTAAATACCAGGAATTTACATTTCTTTTACATGCTTTTTTCTATGTCTACATTTTTCATTATAAATTCTGTTTGTAGCTGGCATATCTTCCGTACAAAAGGCGGGATTTAATATTAGAAGAGGAAAACATTGACTTATATGTTAATCTGGAGGGGAATGCTGCAACAGCTGATGATTCTTTAAAAGAGGAGAAAAGGACAAAGAAACATGGACTACTAAATTGGTTGAAATTACGTGTAAGTTGTCCATTGCTGTTTGCTATTTCTAATGCTAGGGATTATGAGAACATAATTGAATTGCATGTTATTTTTTTCAAGTTGTATAGCTTGCATTTATTGATTTTAATTCTTCTGCTTTCATTTATTATTAAACCCATCAGACTTATGTGACCGATCCTCTTATCTGTTGTCTGCTTCTCCCATTCTTTACCACTCTACACTCTTTTGGTAATTAAGAACCGGAAATTCTCTATTAGATCTTGTATTTAAAATAATGTAACGGGTTGGTTTAGCAATGACTTTTTATATTTTCATTGGTATTATTTTGTAATTCTTATTAAAACTTCAAAATTGAAATGCATTTTGCTTCTTTATTAGGAATTATTTTGATCGTGTTGTAGGGAATACTTGACATTTAAGATTTTCGATCATCATTGAAAACTTATTTGATGCATTTAACTACATAAAATTTCAATCATTCTCCGGGACATGCATTTGTCACTGGATTATACTTATTTTAAGTTTATAATAATCTTTTAGCTCAAATAACATTTATTTTGATGCACACTGGGGATGTGTGCATAGTTTGGTACCTTGTTGAACATCTTACATAATCCTATGAACAATTTCATTATAGGTAACTCACAAGTTGAACTTCTATTTGTTTAAGCTTGTTTTTGTCACTATTTTTATCAGAAACGGGAAAGTGCCTTGACAGGCACTAGTGATAAATCCAGTGGAGCAAAATCCACCAGCACACCTTCTACACCACAAGCGGACAATTGTATCCATACGGAGTCCAGACTTTCGCATTCTCCAGCTGTGGAAAGCTCTCCATCTGCTGATCTTATATCAGAGGCAAGAGAGGATAAAGATATTCATGAGGATAGTTTATTGGGACAAGAGACACCTTTGGTATGTAATGACTTCTGTTTTTTGTTTCTTATTACTGCTTTGGAGAAAATTTCCGAGTTATGGCATTGGTAAAATGTCATATTTACTTATGTATTAAACAGGACAAAAAACGGATTGTACTTTCTATGCATATGTTTTGACAAGAACTGGTGAAGTGATTATTGTTCAAAAGCCACTCAAATTCTTTCAAAACCACCACAAACCACCTCAATTATGCTAGTAACTTATGTTTTATTTAGCATCCAATGTTGCCCTCAAGTGTAGTTCAGTGCATAAATATCTATCAAATATTTGTTAATTGTGTAGATATAAATTTTTTATCTGAAAAACGGAGAAATGTGGATTGTATATTATGTGGGGATCTATATTTTTACCTTATTAGATGCCACTTTTGTTTTTTGATTCTAGACAAGCATCAAATCAGTTGATCAAATTGATCTTCTGAGGGAGCAGCACAAGATTTTATCTGGAGAAGTGGCACTTCATTCAAGTGCATTAAAGAGGCTGACTGAGGAAACAAGAAGAAATCCTCAAAATAGTCAGACTCATGTTGGTTACTATCTCTTTTTGTCTATATAAAAGTTGCATTTTTGTTTTATTAGAATTATCATTGTGACTGTTCTGCCTGAAAGTTCTAATTTTGTAAATATAAGGTTGAGGTGAAAAGGTTGAAAGATGAAATTAAGGAAAAGAGAGAGCAAATGGATTTACTGGAAAAGCAAATGTCTAATTATTTCATAGCTTCAGATCAGACAGATCAATCAGGAGTATCACAGGTATGCTGACTTGACATCATTGTTGCTTTGTTTAACTTGTTTGCAGTCCAACTTAATACTGGTTGTTTTGTACCGCAGGCGCAGACTGCTGAGCTGAGGGCCCAATTAAATGAGAAATCCTTTGAACTTGAGGTGACAGTGTTCTTATTGTACAAATGGGAGGCAAAGCCCGTTTTATTAGACTTGAAAAAACTTTTTAAATATTATTTATTGATAACTCATAGAGCAATATTACCGGCAACGAACCTGACCTAAAAATAAAAGAAAATAAAACAACAAATTTGTACAGAACTTAACTAACGAAATTATAGACAATAACTCCCCAACAATTAGTTCTTAAATGCAATTGTATTGTAGAACTTTCCAATCAGAACAAAAATAGATAGTGATTATGTCAATAAATATATCAATTGATATTTTAAAAGCTATGCCTTTAATCATGCAAGATAGTAATGTTCTTGTATTGTTGGGTATCTAAACTGTTTCAACTGCTAGAATTCCTAGCGCATGAACATGTGGCCTTGCTTAGGATTGTTTTATGATGAGCCCGGTTTTAACTAGTGCACAATATTCTGCTAATTCAGGTCAAAGCAGCAGACAACCGTATAATTCAAGAACAGCTTAGTCAGAAGGTGAAAATCTAGCTTACATTTTTTTACGAGAAGTCCTATTCTGTTAATCATATTCTTGTTAAGTGTGAAATATGACATTATCAGATATGTGAATGTGAAAGCCTGCAAGAAACAGTTGCCTCTTTGAAACAGCAACTGGCAGATGAAATAGAGTTGAGGAATTTCAGCCCTGTACCCAATCATTCACATCATATCCCGGTAACCAAGGATTATCACGCTGAACTTCACCTTGAAAAAGGAAACATAAACAGTACCAATGAAGGGATTCTTTTGCAAGCACAGGTATACTTTTTCACCTTGTGCCTTCATTGTGTGCTCTTAAGTTCTTAACCTTTTTTCTCTAAAAAGTGGTTGTGATTACTCATTAGTTTTCCAGCAATTCTGAGTTCCCCATAAAAGGCTTCCTACAATTTCCTTATGATAGAACACTCACGGAAAACTACTTGCTAAAATAAAGTTATTATTACGGTGCAAGAAAAGTGCTAGGAACACTCCTTCCAAACTCACTCTATGATGAAGTGAAATTTCTGCAGGTTCCACTGCTTTGAAAATGGGTCTGACTAAATAGGTAATGAAACCCATTAAGTTAGTCGGGCGCACGTGAATTTCATCCAATTATGTTCGGTGAGGTTTGCGAGAGCACTTATTATGAGAGGCACATGGAGGAAAATAATAATTACTGCCTTCAATGGTTGTTTATCAAGATTAGAAATTACTTTGAGTCAACTTAATGTTCTCGTCCGATTACATGCGTATGATCCACAGTCAACATTTCCACACATAAAATCTCAGCTTGTCTATGCTCCCATATAATAATTTATAATAATTTGAATAATGATTAAAATGCAAATTTTACAAACTAGAAGTGAAAATGGAATATAATATCTGCAGTCATTCTTATTAGACTAGAAATGATTAATGTTTATACGCATTCTATTTTACAGTTAATTGACGTCTTCAAATGACATCAAGTAATTAAGCATATATAGCTAAATCATCATTCCCACTGATCTAGTGCACTTTTTAATTAGATAAGTGAGATAAAAGAACTGAAGCAGAAGGTGGCAGAACTAACAGAATCAAAAGACCAGCTCGAAATTAGGAATCAGAAACTAGCAGAAGAGAGTTCATATGCTAAAGGTCTAGCTTCAGCTGCTGCTGTTGAGCTTAAGGCACTGTCCGAAGAAGTTGCCAAACTCATGAATCATAATGAGAGATTAGCTGCTGAGCTAGCATCCAAGAACTCACCTACTCCACGTAGAACTGGTGGGACAGTCCAAAATGGAAGAAGAGAAAGTAATGTTAGACAACGACGGAGTGATCAGGGTGGATCAAACTCAGATGTCAAGAGAGAACTAGCCTTGAGTAAAGATCGGGAACTTTCATATGAAGCTGCTCTTTTAGAGAAAGATCAGAAAGAAGTCGAGCTTCAAAAAAAGATTGAGGAGTCAAAGCAAAGAGAAGCATACCTGGAAAATGAACTTGCCAACATGTGGGTTCTTGTGGCAAAGCTAAAAAAGTCACAAGGAGCAGAAACTGATGTTTCAGGGTCGATTAAAGAGAGTTTGCAATTCAATGGTTTTGACATTTGATGTGATTTGTACAGTGGCTTTTGAGTTGATCAATTATTACAATTTGCTTTAAATAGGAATGGCTTGAGGGAAAGGCGTGTAAAGATTGTTGTTAGCAGGAAAGTTTGTTTTTCGCTTCCCCTCCATCACCTTCCTTTTTAGTCCATAGCTAGGGTTTCTCATTTGTATATCCAAAGTTCCAAATGTCGCTTCCTTTTCTCCATCATTCTTTCCTAAGTTCCAACAAATGTTGTGCTGCTTTGATCTCTTTTATGAGCAGAGCTAATTTGGTTTGTATCTCTAGGCACAATGTTTAAAGCATACGAGAAAGTAAAGCTTCAAATGTGCATTAACAGGGAAGTTCCATTTGCATGTGTCCCTTTAGCCTTTATGCCGCCTATAAGTATCTAGATTGAACAAAACCGTTGATCCAAGAAACTTGCTGAACAGATGAAACCATGTTTGAACTAGATAATTTGATCAGACCAGTTTATAAGTTGACAAATGCTTAAACCATTCCTTCAAAACTAAAACATTTTTGGGGATTTATAAGCAATCTAACCAGTAGCAGCATCTCTTGGGAAATCTTACTTTAGTATAAAATTGCACGAGACCTTTGCTTTGGGGCAAGAAAATAAGCTATATCGATAAAAATAAAAGATAAATGGCAATATTATGTTCTGCAAGGTAGATAAGCAGACTATATTTTATTATTAGTCATGATAATATGATTATATTGGAAGCAGAGTGGGGAAGAGCCTTACCTATAAAATAGAATTCTTATTTTTTTGAGAAAAGACAAAATAACTTGTGAATTTGTGATGCATCTTCTCTCTCTCTCTCTTTTTTCGGTGACAGTATCTCGAGGACGAGATTCATACTTTTCTTCTCTCTCCGTTTTCTATTTTTATTTTATTTTTTAATGTGGTAGCCATATGTAAAGGATATGTCATCTAATTAATCAGTAGTTTTAATGTAGTATGTTTTGAATAACTCATTTATATTGTTTTTTATTTTTTGAGTTTGACATTCATATTCATCATTTTTGTTCCATCTCGTAAAGTTTTATTAACTATTTCACATAATGTGTTATAAATACTGTGTCTAAGTATTGATCTAAGATATTAAATGTTATTTCATGTACTTAGGAATGAATGAAAAAAGGAAAATTTTGTATCCCCTGCTTTACTCATTTAGCTCTTGATAACTACTACATAAATGAAGCATGTGGTGAATACGCATAAATGATGCATAAGAAAAAAATGCACGGAGAGTAATATGACACACTCTTCACTTTGTACATTAATATTAATTAATTTCTCGAATAAGGAAAGGTACCTTTAGTTTATTAATTTATCATCTCTTTCTTTTTGTAAAACTACAAATGTAAATTCATTTTTTTAGAAGAAAAAAAAACACGAAAAGAACGTTGTTATAACTACAAACATGTTCTCATTTTGAAATTATGTGCATTGCACGAACGTTATTGGAGTGTTAAAAACAAGTATGTGGAATAGTCTTCTCCTATAATAAAAAATAACTAGGTTAAAAATAAACTATAACTAATGTAAGAAATTATCTCTTTCTTTCTTACTATTCGATTCAAATTATTAATTCAAATATATTATTGTTATCTAATGCTCTCGAATAAAATGTATGTAAAAAGGATAATTGAAAAATTATTGTATTTGGTTTTAATTTTTCATCAAATATATTAATTTTTCAAAAATTTGGATCATCTCAATCCAAATTTTTCTCAATAGCACTTTTATCAAAAATAGAGAATACACTTATTAAACACTTATAAAAGAATTTCCATTTGCTATTGATACTAACATGTCGAACCCATAACATATTGAATTCAATACATATCTTTTTATCACTAGAATAAACTATTAAAATTACATAATCATATTTTATTTGCATTTTTTTTCTACAACAACAATAAATACCATAATGAAAATATTAATAATTTGCTCTCTTAAAGAGATGGAGATAACAATAATATTTGGTTTTGGAAAATCTTAGTGTTAGTATATTACATTACAATATTACAAGTAGAAGAATATATTATGAACAGTACAAGGAACAAATACTTCCCATTCTTGTATTTTTGTTTGACAAATGTTTCATAAGAGAACCTCGTCTCAATAATATATTAAATGATTTTAGATTTATGTAAATATTTACATGAATGATTTTTATGATATAAACTTTCAATTTTATAATTTTTTATAAAAAAAAAAAGAAAACAACTCAAATTAAAAGAAATAGAAAAGATTAACTGAGATTGAAGATATTTGGATGGAGAGAATCAAAACTGTCATTTCAACAATTATTTTTATTTATATTTCATTTTGGATTTTGGATGGAGTATCTAATTTTTAGATTTTTTTACCGTAACTATTGTTTGCTCGTATTTAGGGGTTGGTTTGTATTTGTAGGTTGTATTAAGGATTGTTTGTTTATACCTCGGGCAACTTGCGAGCATATGATGGCACTACCGGCCATAGGCCTGTGCAAGCAAACCAACTGCAAGTAGTCTAAATTTTAATTTTTAATTTTTTGAGTATTATAAAGACAAAAAAATACTACTAAGATATAAAACTTCACTATACAATACAAGATTCAAAAATAAAAAAGTCTAGAATTCTTAAACAGAATCAGATTTTAGAAAGAGAAAAAAAGTTTTAGATTTTTTTACCAAAAGAAAAAAGGAAAAAATAGAATCAAATTTACAATATTGTTTACAAGTTTTTTGTTTGTTTACTTTTGTTATTTATAATTTAAATTAAGAATTTTTTTGTTGTTGAATTTTTAATATTTTTGTTATTATGGCTTAATTTCTAAGATTAGAAAAAAAATTCGAAATGTTTAAGACGACTTGATGATTGGGTGTTGTCTCTGCAAACTTTTGATAAAAGGTAAATAGTGGTTGATTGCTACGATACTAAATTTGTTCCAATTATATTTTTTATAGGCGATTTAGAATACCCTTTATATTTCTATTAATAAATTTTTGTATATTTAAGAAAAAAAGAGAATATATTAATTAAGAGGTAGATCTTGAATTAAATTAATACCTTTCTCTTTTAGTGTATTCCCTTCAAGAGAAGGTTTTTCAAACTATATTGGAGATTAATCTTGCTCTCAATTCAAGCCTAAATAGAAAGAGAAAGATTTTTTATTTAATCTTCTTTTATTGCTTAAAAATATATATAAATTAAATACCTGTAATATCGAAGCATCTCATGTAATAATGCAATTCAACTAAAGTTATCATTTTGACAATGCACAGTGAAGCTCTCTTATTTGGCTGTATTATTCATTTAAATAAAAATTTAAAAATTGTTTCAAATAAGAATTTTTTTTATCTTCATGTCAAAACCATTTTCAATAAATAGATGATTTTTTTTTAAAATAATGATTTTAATTCTAAAAAAAAATAACTTAAGATTTTTTTTTAAAATCTATATAATAATTATAAATTATTGAATATTAATTTTTTATTTTTATAATCTGTATATATATAAGCTTTGAAAAACATGTCCAACTTTTTAGTGGTCGGATTTGATTGTGTATCTATACGGTTCCTTAAAGCAACATTACTTTCTATATATTTAATTATTTTTTATAAAGTAAGTATTAAAAATCAGTGGTTATGCTAGTTTCCCAAACTTGAATTTAGAACCTCCTTAATAGATCCCACTCGTATATTATGTATAAACGAGTACATGTACACATATATATTTTGATAAAATAATGTTTTTCTTAAAAAAAAACACAGTTAAGGAATTATATTTTTGTGCTTCAAAAAATGTTTGCAAATAAAAGCAATATGCTTTTGGTTGGACGCTATATTTTGCATAAGTCACCTCTTGTTTCGTTGTATTAAACGTCTATTTTTTAGTAAAGAGAACCTATACAAAAGTTTAAAATATACTTAGTTACATTTTATAGATTTAGATTCATTACAAATAAAAAGAAGAAGAGAAAAAGCCTTAAAGTATAAGGAATTATTATAACCGGTTTCTCTCCGTAAATCTTCATCTTCTGTAATTAATATATATATATATATATATATATATATATGATAAAAAATAAATAAAATTTAATATAAATAATAAAATTTATCATTTCAATATTCAAATTAAAGTTCTTATTGAATAGATGGACTCAAATTTTTTTATAAAATTACATAATAATTAATAAAATAATTTCAATAAACGTATAATAAATTTTTAAATAATATAAGTAAATATTAATGATTAGATAAATTGTTATGAATTTTAAATTTATGTAAAATTATATATACTTAATTATTAATATATTATATCAATAATTAATAACTAAATTAATAAAAATTACTGTTTAAATATTAAGTAGAATAATTCATCTCAAAATTATTCATAGAGACGGATCTCTCCTATATATTGTATGGCGATGCGAGAATAATATTTTATTCCAAAAATTAATTTTGATATATATAGCAAATAAATATTAGAATAGGAGGTTAATGATATAAGTCAAAATTTATGTATGGTCAACAAAAAGAAAATACACAAGGCTCTATACTTTTATATATCTAATTACAATACTTATAGCTAGTAATATAAAATATTGTTATATTTTTAAACAAATTAACATCAATAAATAGGGAATAATTCATACTAAAACCGTATATTTTATGAGTTTAATTACTATTCACTTACAATACAAAAAGTTCTATAATGTCAACATATCACAATCATTCATAGTTATGACTTTTGATATAGTTACGATAAAAATCATATATTTTTAATTATCCAACGATTGAGATTGACTAACAGTGTAAAAGACCTTTATACAGTAGGATGATTAAATCTTGACCATACAATCATATACGTGGAATGATTATGATTAAGAGTTATCTAAATGTCAAATAATCACTTGAAAAAGTTACATGACTTTTTCTTTTAATCTTAATCATTTATATATGATTGTGTAATCAAAATTTAACATATTTGATTCTCACATTATAAAATTACTCATTTGATATACTATATATATATATATA
>NC_021162.2:68049702-68077491 GCF_000331145.2 Cicer arietinum | reverse complement strand
TTATTATTATTATTATTATTATTATTATTATTATTATTATTATTATTATTATTATTATTATTATTATTATTATTATTATTATTATTATTATTATTATTATTACTACTACTACTTAAAATAAAAATAAAATTACAATACTTATAGTAATAGAAAATAACAATCTATTGTTAAAAAAAATTAGCTTCATTAAATAGAGATAATTCAGGATCAAAACCTTGCATTTCAAAAAGAAAAAAAATATTGCATTTATTTACTTTTAATAAAACTGAGCACCAAAAAGTGTGAAGGAGAACTAATAATTATTACAATTTTCAATCTAGTTAAATATAAGAAAAATGAAATAAATTAAAATAGGCATATTAAACCCAAATATGTGATTTGACTCAAATGATTACTAAATTTCAGTTAATAATGAACCGTTTAAAAGAATTCAAATTTAAATTAAATTATAATCAAAATAATTTTTTTTTATCATAGGTTACCATACATCTCTATTAAACTCTGAATTAATAGAGCCCTAGAGTAGAAACCAGATAACTAAAAAAACTCAAATATTACTATTATACTTTCAACTTGCCCTAAAAAAAACAAAATTATAAGTTTTCAATATACCACCTTGCTTAATTATAAAATTTATAATAAAATATTAAATATCAATGATTCACAATTAAATTTTAAGTTTAATTTTATTGAATAGACTGGTCTTCCATAATATTTTAAAATTATCTAACACTTCATCAAATAAACAAAATAAGACAACATCCACTTTAACATTACATAGCTGCAATTAATTTTTATGTATTGTCAGCTTTTTTCACCGTCAATATATCCAGAATCAATTATTTGTGTGATTTTAAAAGTATTTATAATCAAATTTAAATATTTTTTTATTTAACAGTTATGATTAATTGATAATATATATAAAATAATATTTTTTATTGACTAAGTATATAAATTAAATTAATTTTAAATGAGTTTAATTTTTATGTATATATTGTTGATACACATTTTTTTACACTATCAACGTATTATAATCAATCATGTGTGATTTTAGAATTGATAATTTCTATGTATTTGATTATTAGTATCATATGACAATAATCAAAGAGTTGATTTAATAAAATTTAATATTATAATATATATATTCTATTATAATTTCTTTCTTATGTAATCAATATATATTTGTTGTAAAGAAATATTGGGGACTCGTTTTAAATTTGTGAAGAAAAAATAAGGAATATAATATTTTATATAAGCAAAAAGTAAAATAAAGAAATAAAATGTTTTGTTATTTTATTATTTTCTTGGAAAACCAACATCATGTTCTTAAAAAACGGCCGTAAAAGAAGCAAGTGTTATGAATTTCAGCGAGTGTATTAATTGACCAATTACTTTCCCTTTCACTTATCATTTTCACAATTGTTAATTGGATTGAAAAAGATTGAAAAATCATGCTTGCTTTGAACAACAAGAAGAAACAATTTCAAACAAAGCCAGACAAAGTCTAACAAAGTCTGTGTGAATACAAATGAAACAAAGAAAACACAAGAAGCAAATTCCACAGAAACCCTAGAGCTTTAAATCAAGGTTGATATCATTATCATAGGCCTCCTCAATCACAGGTTTCAAATCGATAGGCTTGTCCAATAAAGAAATAAGATCCAAAGTTCTTCCCATATTTGATTCATCAACATTGTGATCAATAGGTGGAGGGAAAATTGGAACCTCTCTATTAGGCCTGTTATATGGATGAAAACGGCCATTTTTGGGAAACAACATAGCATGTGATGATGCTTGTGGCATCATGAAGAGTGATGGTGTAAATAGATTGTTTCCATTACCATTCCTCATGATAACTCGTTGAATCGCACTCATTCTGGTGAATCTATTTATATGCCTAGAAAATTCAGATTCATTTTGGAAGGTACGAGTGCAATGGGTGCATGTGAGTTGGTTGACATGAGGATGAGGATGAGGAGGAGAAGAAGGAGGGAGAGAGATAAGGAGAGTAACATTGTTATTACTGTTCTCACTACTCTCACTGTTGCTCTCACTAATGTTTATGGACACTTGCTCCATTTTACCTATAACAACTTGTGAAGCTGTGAAAATATATCAGAACAAGCCTGTATTTATAGGCCAGGCTTTTTTTTTTAAATTATTTTTTGCATTTTTTATTATAATAGAAAATCATTTGGAAATTGAGAGTTGCGTTTATCATGTGTACTTGGTGTATTTTCTTTATTGGGAATATTGTGTTTTGCTTTTTTTTATTTTGTTGTTTTTTTTATATATATTTGATTTGTTAAATAATTATATTTAAGAGGTGTTGGACACTTAATATAAATACTTCTTCTTCTAATGAAAATATAAACACAAATTGTGCAAGTTTACTTCTTCCACGGACAATTGAATTGAATCATGAACTATATAGTTAAAAAGTGGATACCAAAGTATTTGATAATAATTAAAAAATAATATATTTTATAATAATTAGAAAATAAAATAATTGATGCCCGCAATACTAAAAACTTTTAACTAATTTTTTCTTCAATAAACAATTTTTTTTTTCTTTAGCACTCAAACAAAGCCATGGCTGGGATTTTATATTTAACTAAATTTCAACAATACATAGCAATTTTAAATTAAAAAAATATCCCTAACATGTATAAATTAAAATGGTGCCAATGTTGTAGCAAACTTTGAATTACTTTACTCGCCTCTTTACCTGAAATAATTATTGATCATATTTTATTTATCTATTAGTCGAATTTTGAATTACTAGGATCGATTCTCCAAAAAACCAGAGTTAAAATAAAAAATAATAACTTAATTATAAATATAATTGATAATAATTAAATGAAATAAGCATTTAATAAATTGACTTTTAACAAAATAAATAAATATAAAATGACATAAAATATTATTTTAATTAATGTTGTTATTTCCCCAGTCAATTAAAAATATTTTAAAGTATACTTAAAATTACTTTATTTAAACATTTTTTAAAGATATTTAAAGTTAAACTTATATTAGTATTTTTATAATCTTATTAATTTATATATTCAATTGTTTATTTATTCTTGTAAATCATTTTTTATTAGCTAAAAATATTAATTTTTATTTACTTTATCATTTTTAATACAAATATATGTGTTAATTACCATTAATTACTTTTATTTTATTTAATATAATGTAGGCCAATAATTTTAATAAAGTAGTAACAGTTAAAATAAGAGATAAAGTAATATGTAGTAAGCTAATAAAAAATTTACTCGAGTGAAAAAAACTATAAATTAGTTCGTAAGTAAATGTTGATTTCTAAATATATTTACTTTGGTTTTACACAAACTTTTCTTCCAAAAGCTAGCAGCTTGGCATAGTTAAACAAAGTCTATATCGACTTACTTAAAACTACTAATGTGATTGATAAATATTTTTAATTTAACATAGATCATTGACCATTCAAAAATTTCTAAAATTTGAAGAGCAAAATTGTTTGGCGCCTAGAACTCCAAATGCTAAATTAGTCATTTGATTTACGCTCTTGAAGTTAAAAGATTGCATGTATTACTATAATTTATATTGCTAGTGTATAGTTAATGGTGTTTGTTTTAACCTTCCACCCATAACTAGATATATTGCTACTTCATAATATTATTCAAGGAATTTTGGACGACGTTTTAGAAGATGACACACGGAAAACTGTTGATAAATGTTGAAATGTCATATAAACATGACTTTCGATGATCTCATATATGTTAACTTATCGCTATGTACCCTAAGACACTTGTGGCTCTTGGGAGGGATTGTGAAGATATCCAATTACTTTGGAATAGAGTTATTAAGCTTGAATTTTAGAGTAACTAATTTAGTTTTGGTACTTATGCTTGGCTTGAATGAAATTTTACTCACAACAACAATGGAAACATCTCTTGGGCAGAAAATGTTCTTTGGTTTGACGATTAATGAACTCTGAAAATATCAAAACTCTTTGACTTTCTATTAAAGTATAAAGATTAGGAGTGATTTGTGGTATTACATTTGTAACCAAATTGACTTTATTCATTACTTTTTGATCAATAGTAAGGTTCTAAAGCTGAACTTGATTAACTCTAATCGAAAAACATGGACTAAACCTCACGTGGGGTTATGAATATGAACGTTGATGATGCTTACATTTATATTGATGGCTCTTCAGCTTGTGGGGAAATCTTTCGCGACCATATAATGGTGAGTTCATATGTGATTTCTACTACAAAGTGGCATCCAATAGGTCGCTATTTTATGAAATGTGAGTTTTTTGTAGTATTATTTTATTGACTCATGATAAAAGTATTCGTAATTTTATTTTTGAATATGACCCTCCTCTCCATGATCAAAATATATCATACTCAGTTTACTCTCTTGTTTATTCTTCTAAAAGAGATTATTTTTATATTGCATCATACAAACATGCTTATTTTTTTGTTCAAACGGTGTACCACATTTTTTTTGTTAAATTCATTTCTGATGTATAATGCTGAAATTTATCATTCTCAATTTTCATTTTAATTAATATAATTATTTTTAAATAAAAAAAATAGCTACCGGAATGATTATTATCTATTAAATTTCATTGTAAAATGATAATTAAATTTGCTTGCCGTGCATGTGATTCATATATAATAGATGATCAATATATGGATATGATCATCTATTATTTTTGTTCCATTTCCATGTCGCTACCCTTCATCATAAGCATGTTTAAAATGTTAGCATTTAATATAACATAAGCATGTTTAGTTACAACTCTATTACGGGATATAATATTTATGAGCACTGTTAATGTCAATCTGAGTATATTTCGTGTCTGTACGTAAATCTAGTGTCTTGGTTATTTATTTGGTTAATAAAGTATTGTTGCCTTTTAAAAACAAAATATAAAGGCAAAATTATCAAATATGCAATCTAACAATATTGCAAGGATATGTTTGGAAATGGGAAGGAAGGAAAAAAAGAATAATTTTCAGAGCAAAATAAAAAATAAAAAAAACATTTGATAAAATTTATTGAAAACTATAAAAGCAGGTTTTTAAAAAAGGATTTTTTGTACAAACACAGCACGTGTATACAAACTAATATGAAAAATCTCTATTATACATTTACAAAGTAATACATTTAGATATTTGTGTAAAATACACAATAGTGCATCTCTAGAATTTTAAAGAAAAATGTACCAAATATATAGCAGTAAAGAATTACGCAGCACAACAATAACAATGATATTTTTTTGAACCTGGCAAAACAACAAACAATTTTATCTAATATAGTTTAGTAAATTATAAAATAAATTATAATTTTCCTCACACTTTATCATAATATATTTAAAAGATATACTAAAAATAAAATATACATTTATCTTTTAACTAATTTATTAACAATATTCAGTGTTATAATTTGTACATTAAATTATAATAATCATATTGTAACTTTTTTCACATTTTTATTTAGAATACATTTAAGTAAAAGAAATTGATCAGTAGCAACAATATTTCGCAATGATTTGTACAATACATTATAATTAATATATTAATATAACTTTTCACACACTTTTATCTAGAATATATTTTAGAGATATAGTAACAATAAAATATATACACATTCCACTGTAAATTATAATTAACATATTATAATTCTTTTCACAATTTTATCTTTAATGTATTTAAGAGATATACTAAAAACAAAATACATATTCCTTTTTTCACTATTTCATTAGTGAAAAATATCTACTCCATGTATAATAAAGACACAATTATTCATACGATCTCTTAACTTAATTTCAGATAACACTTCAGGTTTTTTTTTTATTTGATTATTTATTTAATTTTATTACAAAAATTCGAAAATATGAAGAATGAAAATATGAGTTTATTTGAATATTTGAGTTATAAATTTGATAAAATTTTATAAAATTTGCATTATATTGAAGATGATAATTAACTTTATGAGTTTTATTTAAAAATTTTGATGAATTTTTGCAAAAAAAAAGAATAACATTATTAACATTTTAAAATATAAAAGATCAAATTGTTTACTTCAAATTAAATAAATGACCAAATCGAAAAGAAAAAAGAAAGATAAAAGATTGAAGTATTATCTGAAATTAAGTTAAAGAACCGCAGAAAGAATTATGCCTATAATAAATTAAATTTTATATATATAATTCTTATTGCATTTTTTTATAATACATTAAAAAGATACAATAGTTATAAAATAAATATCCCTCTTCAAAGTGATATATTAATCGGTGACAAATATGTGTCATGTGAGTGTTTATACATTGAATTATATATATTTAATATAATATAATATTTATCATATTTTTTTCATCTAAAATATATTCAAAGATAGATAATAATTATATAAAAAAAAAAAACATGTTCCTCTTTGAACAAATTAATTGACCAATATTGCTCTGTCCTTAACTTAATTTTAGGTAACACTTCATTCTTTTGTTTTTTTTTTCTTCTTCTCAATTTAGTTATTTTAAGTAACAATTTGATCTTTTATGTCTTAACATATCAATAATGTTATCATTTTTTTTACAAAAATCTAAAAAAAAAATCATCAAAATTTTCATACAAAACCCATAAAATTAATTATCATCTTCAATATAAAGTAAATTTTATCAAATTCATAACTCAAATCTTCAAGTAAACTCATATTTTTATTCTTTATTTGATAATTTTGATGTTGTTGAAGATGAAAATATTAGTTTATTTGAAGATAACATTGTTGTCGTTTTAAGATATAAATGATCAAATTATTATTTAAAATTAAATAAAAGACTAAATCAAGAAGATAAAAAAGAAGATAAAAAATTGAAGTATTATTTAAAATTAAGTTAAGGGATGGTATAAACAATTATGTCTTATTATTAATATATTACATTTTTTCTTAAATTTTTGTCTTAAATACAATTTCAAGAGATACACTAAAAAGATATTTATCTTTAAAGAAATTTTTCTCCTTCTAGTTTCACACACTCCCCTGTTCTAAATTGTAAGACCTTATTTTATTTTTTCTGTGTCCTTATATATAAATTCATTTTCAAAATTCCAGTGCATTAATAAATTCTTTATAGAAATGCTCAAAAAGACAATGCGTGAGAGGAGAGAGTGTCTATATGAATGGAAGAGAGAGAGTGTGAATAGAAAAGCATAATAATGAGGGAGTCTGAATGAAAGAGAGAGAAGCTGAAAGAAAAAATAATAAAAATTAAAATAAAGAGTGTTAATTTTCCGAGAGTGAAAAGTTAAATAAAAGATAATATTAGTGTTGGAGTAAGTGACAAATTTTTTCAAGATAAAATTGCCTTTAAATTTATTGTGTGTGAATGGAAGAGAGAACGTGAAGTAAACAAATGTGGAATTAAAGAGGGAGTTTGAATGGAAGAGAGAATAGAAAAGAAAAAATTGAGTTTCTAAGTAACTATATTTACAAATAGAAGAGTTTTGGTATATTGTTATATAAATTGAATAAATATTTTTAGGAGAAATGATATTTACTTTTTATGAGGTTATACACTAATACCCTTTTTAATTTTGAAAAAAATCCACCTCTCTTATGTTAATTAAATTTGTTTTGCATTATATTTATTTTCTATTATTCTTTCAACTTAATCTTTCATTTATCAAAAGCACGATAGAATATATACTACAACTGTACTACTAAGAACATAATCCTACATTTCAAAATTATAAATATTAGATGTATAGTCGTATCTTTATAAATTAAACGAAAATTTTAATTGTGTCATATAATAATGACATGAATAGATATAAGTGTGATAATAAAATATTTGATGTAATTTTTTTTAGTGAATATAGGGGGTTGATATTTTTTCAAAACTAAATGAGGTGTTAATATCATTCATAATAATCTCAAGGGGTAAATACAATTTCCTCATATTTTTATGAATCAAAAATATATTTGTTGACTTTTTCATTTTAGAAAAAATCATTTTATAAAAAAAAAATCATTTTATTGTTTATGAGCATTATATTGTTTTTTACATTTTATTGTAAAATATATTCAATATTCCTTATTATAAATAAAAAAAATTAAATTTATTTCACTGACATTTTTTATAAATAATATTCAGTTATTATAAGTTTTTAATAATAGAAAATAGTTTTTTCTAATACAAAATTCATTTAATTATTAATTTAAAGACTAAATATATTGGTACATGTTGAATTGTCGAATGTACTATAAAAATTCTCAAAAAAAAATTATAAAAATTAAAATGAAATAATATTAATGTTGGAAAGAAAAAAAATATCAATAAAAGAGAATCTTAAGGTTGAAGTATCAAATAAGAGTTTCCATAGAATCACAGCGAAATTATTTTTAAATTTGCTTAGGTATCAAATAAGACAAACGTTTCCATAAATCAATACTTAAAAATTATTTCATTGACGATAATTCTCGAAAGTAAAAATTCGTAAGTCTTCTCCTCGATATGATTGAGTCGGTGATATATATATACATAAACTGATTTTAATCTTCTATCTCACACACACTAGGATGTCAACAACAGTTATGTATGAAATTATATTATAAAGAGATAAAAATGAATAAATTCCACCGAAAACAAAATATTATCAATATTAACTTTGAAAACACAACCACATTTACATTAATACCCATGAACATGACAAACCTAACAAGATGTAGTCATATTTGGAAGTCTATCTAAAATCGTTTGTGAAGATATATACTACAGATAATCAAAATTAATTAACTCCCAAGATAAACTAAGTCAAGGTTTGTATATGCTTGCTACATGCACATTCAAACTTGGATAATTCAGATTGTTGTATCAATTCATCTCAATCAGAAATTTTAAACTTGTGTATATATAAGTTTGTGTGATTAAGCAAAATAATTTAAACACTACAACACTTGGATTCTGATATTGTTCACACTTTTGAATTAGTAGCCACACGTTGTCAATTCATGTCAGACTCTCTAAAAGTTCTTAGTTTATAAATCTTGTTCAAAATAGTACAAATTAATTCCAGACATAAGTTTTTCAATCTGGATTTTTAAAATTGAAATAGTTGTCATCACATGCATTATAAGAGAGAACAGTGATAGTTTCAGATATGAAAAATATAGAATTTCAACAACAACAAAAGTGTTTGAATCCTCTGCAAGTTACTATTGTATTGAAATTGTATAAATGATTTAGAGGATCAACTTTATACATGACTTTAAGGATATCGGAATATTAGCATAAACTTTATCGGAAAATTAAAGTTTGAAGTGAATCTTGATCTCATATGCAAATTAATCACTTTACTTCACTAATACAAATGATAAACTTCCATTACATATTGATATAAATCATAAGCACTCATAGGGATATAGCTATAGCTAGCTACATGCATGCATCGATCTAAATACAACAAAGGAAAAACAACATACCAAACCAAAGATCAACCAATTACAGGAAGAATTCTATGGTTATAATTGTTAAACAGACATCTTGAACTTATAGAAAAGATAAATCAATATATATAATAAAGTTATTTTTCAATTTCACAACTTGAGAGTCACGTCCACTTCCTTCATGAAAACAGTTTTCGCTGTGTATTTTCCAGTATCTGCACCACCACCACCGCCAGAAGCCTTCAAATCACGGTGGCCACCACCACATGATATTTTCATCTTCTTATTAGGAATGAAGTCATAGGAATCTCTCACCTTTTTTGTTGCAGGACGAAAATTGAGGTGCAGATCCAAGTCAATTCCTACAGATTCATCGTCATCTTCATCTGCGTGATCTTCCTCTTGAATAGTCTCCAATTTCTTCTTTTCTTCTTCTTCTTCGATCATCTTGAGGTACAGATTGTGCATCTTAATCTGAAACCGCAGATTGCGGTGAGCATTCTGGTGTCCTCCCATTGCCTGCAAAGATTTGAAGCTCTTGTTGCATAGCATGCAACTATGGCCTCCAGGTGGTTTCAGACTCAGCCACATCCCTATTTCTTTTTGCTTCATTTTCGAACATTCATTAGCGGCGGTTGAGCCTTCACCAGATGACTCATTTCCCAAACTCAAACTTAACATTTTCTCACCAAACAAACAAACTTAGTGTTTCTAACAAATATGAGAGTTGACGAGCTAGTACTCACTTACTTATATATGCTTCATAGCATAATCTTATTTTTGTCTTAACCTATAAATTTGGTCATAGTAAAGTCTCATAAAAAAATTGTTGAAATTGAACTCAAATACAATATATATGATTCAACGTTAGCTAAAATACGTTAATATTTGAGAAACTACATAGTTACATAAACGAACTTGAAATCAAATGACGAAAGCTACTAATTTATGGTATTTTGGAAGAACTCTCCGTCAAAGATGTCATAAAATATATATGAAATTTTCGCATGGAGATTAAAGGAGATGAGACAAGAAGAAAATATAATAAAATTGAAGAAGTGAACTTAGGGTTTGTTGATCTTTGTGGGCAAATTGCATGGATAGATGATGAGAAGAAACGGAGACACATGGCTACTGACATTAATGAAGATTAAAGTTAGTAATTTATGGTTTGAAGGATCCTCTATTTGTTCAATTTAATGGTGTAAATATATACCAAACATGATTTGCTATGAAGTTTCATAAGATATGCATATAGTTATTTAATAGTAAATTGAAACTATAAGCGTCACTTACATTTATTCTAAACATCAATTCTTCTCAACTCTTTGTAGATTTTATCTTATAAAAATAACTTTGAATTCACCGGTGGGATTAATTAATTTTAAATTTGTATTTTACATATTCAATTATTAATTAATATAAATCTCCAAATTTAACCCATGATGTCATATATATATATAGAGAGAGAGAGACTGCAATTAATAATAATACTACTATTTATTAATCATTAATATTTTCGAAAAAAAATCATTTTGAAATAATTTAATAATGAGTTTATATATTAATAAACATATCAATGCATTCACACAATTAATGAAGAAAATTTATATTTTTAAAATTAAATAATAACAATATTTAATAATTATTTTAGTTAATGATTAAAAACCATAATGAATAAATGTTACAAAATTGAAAAAATATTTAATTTATATATTATTTGAGTTAATAAACCATATTTAAGTTAAGAAATTGCATAATAATTTTGCATTAGACTTTTTTGTCAAAAAAATTACATTAAAATTAATGCAACAATTGTTATTGTTTTTTCAATTAAAAAATAAAGAAGGTTGAATAATGCAACATTTTTTATTGTTGAGTTAAACAATTTTGAATGAAGAAAATATTGAACAAATGTTGCATTAAATTTTGCAATTTCTTTAAGAAACAATAAATTTATTGAAGAAATATTAGAAATATTAAAAATCCATACTCCTCTATTCCAAAATATCATTCAAAATTGACCAAAGAAAAATGATTTATTTGATTTAAAATTTAGACCAAATACATTTTCTTTCTTTAACTCATTTTTACTTATATTTTGAGACAAAAGAGTAAGTTACAAAATGGCAAAACAATTTAAATCAAAATAATAAATGTTGCATTAAATTATTTGAGTTTAATAAATTGCAAAATTATTTAAGAAAATTCAATTTAATTAATAAATAACAATATTGAATAATTAATTGAGTTAAAAAACCATTAAAGATAATTTAATGAAACTTTTATTATTATTTTGTCAGTAAAAAATAAAAGGGTTAGAGTTTAAAAAAAAATAGTTTAAATGAATGATAAACTTGAAAGAGAAAAATTCACTCCAAAAATTATTATCCCCTTTATATCAAACAGTTTATAAATTATCAAATACAAACTATTTAATAAAATAGTTTGTTAAAATATGATATTTTATTAACAGTTTTGTTGAAAGAGAAATATGTATTTTATTATTAGTGTGTATTTAATATATTTCACTTAAAATTTAAATAGTAATTTAAATAGTATTACAATATTTAATTATAATTTTATGTATAAATCGTACGCGACACATATCGATCAATTAGTTAGAAGATTGTCCTTTACAAATCAATTAATTAAAAAGAAAAATATGTATTTTATTAATAGTGGTATGTGTTTTGAATATCTCTCAAAAAAATTCATCAAAATAATTATAATATTTTAATTATAATTTATTAGTTTACTACATAAATTATTAATGAGACAAGTATTTGGTACTGCTCAATTAGTTATAAAAAAATCCACAGAATTAGTTAAAACAAAAATACATATTTCATTAATATTGTGTCTCCTACATACCTTCCAAATAGAAATTTAAAGAAAATTATCTTATGATAATTATAATTTACTGTATAATAATAATTATAAACTGAACCAATATTTGTTATTGGCAAATGATACGAGTTTGAATTTGTAACTTCAAGAGACAGAGATTAAATTAAATTTGAGACAATTATTAAATAATTATTAGTGTCATTATTATTAATAATGATTTTCTATTCTCTATTTTTTTTCTAAAGATATAAATAACAAATGAGATAATTGTATTTCATTAGATTATATAATCCACTTATTTTCATTTACTATACAAAATTATTCACGTAGAAAATATGTTTCACTAATAAATTACTCAAAATATGATTTTGTACGGAATAATTAGATGAGAGAAAAATAAATTTGAATTTAAATTCGAGATAAAACGTCGAACCTAACAATATCAATATTTACCTGTTAAGTTAAGAGGTCGAAAAATATATTTTATTATTAGTGTATATCTTGAAATTTCATAGATAAATATTTAAAGAATATTATGATAAATTTATTATAATTTACCATATAAAATATACGCAAAATAAATATTTATTACCAATCAATAAAAATATTTTTAAATTTAAATAACATTTTATATTAAATAATATTTGATTTTTTGAATGTGTAAAAGAAAGTATCATATTTGAATCGTATACTTAAAATTAAATAAAATTTATAATAATAAATGTTTAATAATTTAATACTATAATAATATCGATTTATTAAAATAATCAAGGACGCACATTCGTGCCTTATAATATGAATACATTAAAGTTTACTTGAAGGAAGCATTAACAACATTGACGTAAACATAAACTCATAAAGTAGTGCCTCCTAAAGACTTATGCCCTTGTACAGTCATAGAAAGTGTCATTTACAACATTTGAAAAATTATAAGGTTTAAAGTGAAAATTTTAAAATATATAAGAACAATTTATAATTTTTGGAAAAGATAGAGGAACTATTTTAAGTTACATACTTTTTTGTTACATTTTAAGATAAAAAATGAAAGAAAATAGAGAGCAAAAGTAATGAAAAGAAACTAGCGAATACCGAAAAAATAGTTAAAGTTAATCAAATATCTGAAGTTTTTAATTTTAAATAAAGAAAAATATAATGAAGATGATGAATACTTTTCTTCAAAGTAATATGTGTGAATTTCTTTAAAGAAATAAAACAAAATATTAAAAAAAAAAAAAAGGCAATGTATTTGAAGTAGATAAAATAAAGTAAAAATTACATTTTAACTTTATTGTAATAATTTAATTTATATAACAGTAATGAATTATAACTCGACGGTACATAGAAATTAAATTAATTTAAAGGTGTATTTCATCTAAACGGTTGAAATTACAATATCAATTTAATTGTGGGAAACAATTTGAAGTGTAAATCTAAATCGGACGGTTGAGAGTTGTAAGTATGTGAAGAAGCGAATTCAGTTCCGTTTGCAGTCTATAACCTATCCCGTAACAGTTGAAAGTTGAAAGTGCAAAAGCATCCTCTGCTTCTCTCTCACAGCCACTTCCATAACTCAATGCAACTAATTAACTCTTCAATCTCCAACAACCTATAAAAACCCTCTCATTTCTTCCATGAATTCATCTTCTTTAGCTTCCTTCACTCTCACACCACCACAATGCAATTTCCGCCTCTCTTTTCAAACCAAACCTAAACCCAATTTCCACTACCCCCGACTCACCAGCACTTCCATTTCCCTCAAACCTAAATCCAATTTTACCATTTTTCTTCAATCCACCGACTCAAACTCCCCAGTTTCATTCCCTGATGAAAACGCATCTTATGTTCCCGTTGAAGAAATCATCGACAAGGATTGGTCGGTGCTCGAGTATACTGGACCAAACATTGACCGAATTATATCCGCCGGAAAACTTGATGAGAATTCAAGGGTTTTGATTTCAACTGGTTCTGAAGAGTTTGTTGATTGTTTGGTTGGTTCTTCTAAATTCAAATCTTTGCTTGTTTTGCATGACTCTCTTTTGATATTGGCTCTTATTATTGAGAAATATGATAATATTAAGTGTTGGCAAGGTGAGGTTACTATTGTTCCTCATAAATGGGCTCCTTTTGATGCTGTCTTTCTTTATTTTTTGCCTGCTTTGCCGTTTAAACTTGAAGATGTTCTTGGTTCTTTGGCTCCAAAATCTTCACCTGGTGAGTTTTTCTTCTCTGCTTTGGAATCTCTCTTGGAATTGCTAATTCTTTATTCAGTCGCAGATTGCAAAAAATAGATTGTGCTATTGTGTCCTACTATTTGACAATATAGTGTACTAAATAGTTGGAGCTACACCACATCCAAGTGAAATTAGTTTCTGCGTCTTAATTTCATGAGCTCTTATTGAACTTCTTGACACAAGGTCTTAAATCATTGTCGCGGCCGCGTTGATATTCTTGATATTGTAGAGAGTTGCGGTTAATGTGCCTCAGTAGCTATTGTGGTGACAATTTTTTAATGTAGCAGCCTAAATCGTAGTTGCTGCCTTTTTTTAAAACAAAACAGAGTCTAAAATGGATCAATATATATATGATATGAACTTCATTCAAATGTAAGCAGTCATTCTATTTACTTCTTCATGCATCATGTGTCTCAAATTTTGCCTTTGGTGTGTTTCTTTCTTGTAATAGCTATTTTCCTGAAGTTTTGAGCAGTATTTACTTCGAGACAAGAAAATTATTTGTGGAAAACACACCTCCATATGGTTCTATACCTCTCGTTACATCCCGACTGTTAATTTATGAGATGACAATTTTGAATATGTAACTTTATTTCCACTAGTTGTATGTAAAAAGTGCACCATATACATTTGGTTATGTGGCCAATTTAATGGGTTTTCTTAATGTTCCATATATTTTTCCTTGCTTGATATTATTCATTATGAGTGTTTTTGGAAACAAATTTCACTTCCATGTCGCGTAGCTCCAACTACGAGTTTCACTCAGCCATCGCGCCCCTCGTTGAATTGTGGCATTTCCAAACACGCACTTAGTGCTCTCGAGATGATTTCTTTTTCTATGGTTTTGATACGTAGGTGGAAGGGTGATTATCAGTCATCCCCAAGGGAGAGAAATACTGAAACAACAACGACAACAGTACCCGGAAGTAGTAGTTTCTGACCTTCCCGACAAAACAACTTTACAAAGTGTTGCAGCTGCTTATTCCTTTGACGTGGCTGAATTTATGGATGAACCTGACTTTTATTTAGCTGTTTTGATCAGATCTAGAACCTAAAAACTAGTGTAGATTCTTCTGAACATGCAATTTGATTGAACTTTCATATGGTTTTATGCTTTATGATTGGACTTTCATATGAGATTGTATACTTTTTGATAAAATATTTTGCCTTCCATCTATCATGTAATGTAACTTCGATGATTGCACAAGTTCATACCAGTATTTTGGTTTTGGCACCTATTGCATATTATGCTCTTTGTTCCCATATAGGATCTGATATTATGTGAATTGTGAATATTATCCATAAACCACAGCTGCAAAATTAAGTGTTTGCACCAAAACATTTGCAATTCATTTAGTAGTTTTTTTTCTTTTCTTTCTTTCTGGAGAGCGAAAATCATTTGTAATAATTTTCTTAGTACTCTGTTTAAAAATTCATGATTTTTTTCTCTCTTTAACTATATACCCTTAAATCGGCTATTTGAAGGACTTGTAATTTGGACACTTCTTTAAAGCACTTGTTTGTCATCAATCAAATCTTTTCTATGATTAATCCTGATACCACTCCAATTAAATCTTCAACAGCTTCTCCAAACTTTTTAATGAAAACTCATGTCAACTTTTTTTCTCTTTTCTCCGTAACATTTTCTTAGTGACATTTGCTAACTCCTTGAACAAATTATCTCCAAGACACTATTTTTTACAAACTCTCGGATACAGTTATCATTTATCAATGTTGATCAAACAATTCCTTTTGAAAATATTTGCCAAGTTCTCCTCCAAGAATATCTCAAGCCCATAAATCATTCTAACCAAACTTTTCAAGTTATCTCTTGGAACAAACCTTTTAGGATTATGTTAGAAGCGTGCCAATTTTTTCACTCCTTATGACTTTTGTTCTTAAAAACACAATCTGCTGGCACTTGGAAAAATTTTCACTTTGGTCTGAACAGTACTCTTATTTGCAAGCATTATAATTTAGAACGATTTTGGTACAAGTAGAACCGTACAAGTAAAGAATTTCAACAAGTCACAAAATAGAACAGTAGAAGAATAGGACTATCAAACGCATGTCAACGTTATGTGCTCTGATTTCAGATTATATATCTTGGATTCTCATGTTGGTCGTAGACTCGTATCAAACTAACACAATTCCTTAATTCCTAAATAAATTACTCCATGAGAACTTTTGAAGAATTTTTTGGTTCATTATATGAGGAAAAGTTACAATTTTAGAGGTGAATTGTTTAAATTATTTTTATACACTTATTTGATATATTTGTTTTTTTAATATTATTAATATGTACTTAATATTTCACAATTTTTGATAAGGGTATATAGATAAAAATAATTAAAAAAATTAAAACAATTAATGAGTATATTAATTTTGATGTTCAATTTTTTTTCTCTTATAATAAGATCAAATATAGTATTATAAAACTTATACATGTTGATTACTTCAAATAGACAGTCCGTATTACGTTAGAGTTAAACAGACTCTAAAATCTTCATTTATGTTCCTTGAAAACTCGAACTGTCAATCATTCATGTTAGTCTCATTTAATAATGCATCATTATTAAACTTCACTTAATCACATTTGCACATATGAGACAATTTTTTTGCAGTAGATATTTTTATTTCTCACAAGAAACAGATTGCCTCAGACTCCTAAAATTAACTAGCTGCCAACTTAGCATATGTTTTTATCGCTTAGATTTGGCTCAATTTCAAATCCTAAAGAACAATCGGTGCAAAAGCTATAACTTTGAGCTTCTAATCCACCATGCTATGAAGTCTTCTTATGGTGCAAGCAAACAGACACTTAATGTGGTTCTAATTATACTTGGTGTAAAAGAGACCTGGAGAACTTTTTGACTAGGAATATTGTCTTGAGAGGCATTCTCATGATGACACCCACTTCAAGGCAACCTAAAATTCATAATTCACTCTTACAAGAGTTTAAAAACTCAAAATGATTATTATAAAAAAAAAATAACTTAAAATAATTTCTCACATTGTGGAGAAAAATTAAAATAATAATTAAACAAATAAAATTAAAGCTTACCCACAATGTAACTGCTCACACCACCGATTAATTAAAAGGAAACAAATTTGCATCACCATAAAGATGCAATAATTTGAGAAGAACAAACAAGAGATTCAGAGAACATTCAAATTGTAAGATAAAGATTTAAAAATCTTCCGAAAATTAATATGAAAAGCTTCGTGCAGCTGGTGAAAATGACAATATTTGACGAACATTAAAACTAAGTAAACAAGGCTAGATCCAGTTATTATCAAGCACTCATTGGCGACTTCGCTTTTGGCTTTGAAGGAGAGCATGAGACATTCCAACAATCCAACATCAGAAAGATATTCACTAAAGTATACCTGAATTAGTTCGTCAACCAAACTGGTAAATAACACTATCTTGTACTAAAAATTCCACAATAGCATCACGTGTGCTGAGTTTTCTCTATTAATTAAGCATATTTATCTAGTGTATAGCATTATTACGAAAATCAACTTCAATCACTAACTTCATGTGCTCAAGTTTATCAATATGGGGCTAATGTTTTCTTCTCCGTCTCTTTAATTTCAACCTCGTCTCTTTAAACTTCTCAGAAAGGCAAAATCACCGGACAAAAGGAAAGGAAATGGAGCATATATGAGCGAGTTTGCCAATCTACACATCATATTCCCAATAAAAATGTACGAGACTACACTCTGGGCATCAGATTTCACAATACTTGGCAAAAATAAAAATGAATCATGTGAGATTCACATGAAAGGACCTAAATTTGAATTCAGTAACTTCAACACTTCTCCAGCAGAGAAAAATCATTAACCTGATTCAAGCAAACACTTCGATCTAATGATAATGTCCGCCCAAAAACTCCAACAAAGCCTTCACTATGAAAATAATTTTGTTTCAACATAGGAAAAAAAAGAACTGCAAAGTAAACAAATGTTTCAATAAAACTTTGGGTTTGATTATATCTTCACACAAAATAGTAAAGAAAAAACCCTTTAAAATACCAACACTCTCAATCTTTCGCTACAATGAAGAAAAAAATTCGACTCAAATTGGGCAACAATTAACTAATCAAGCTATTGGCTAAAATGAGAATTGCTAGAGCAAGCTTATTGTTTACCGAATTACAAAGTATTCAAACCTCCATTATCATATATGAAGATAGGGACTGGATTCCGCAACAGCCACCTTATACTTCTCACTTTATCATTTTAGAAAATTGAAAACCTTAAATTATTACTTGCGGCAAACAAATTGTATTCCTCCATGGTGGTGGTCTCTTTCTTATTGCAAGTATGGACCTTTTCGGCATGATCCGCTGAACTTTTCAAGCTAAAATCATCAGCAGCATTGCCATTTGAAAATGCAAGAGACGATTTACAACCTGTTGAGAGGGCTACAGGCCCTCCAAAATGAAACAAGGAAAAGTCACTGTTATTCTCTTGTGACTTGGCAGAACGATCATGTTTAACTTCTCCACTGAACTCTGGTTTTTTGTAATTAGTTCCAGATGAAACAGCCCTTTCAGCAATAGATCCATTAATATGCTCTTGCAAGGAAGCTGGCTTGGAAACTCGTGTCCATTCCTCTACATTTAAGACATTAGCTCTGGCAACTGGCTGATAAACTGGAACGGCAGGGTTAAACAAGGGTGCTGGTTGCTGCAAGGCACCATACTGCAAGCAAAAGTGTGGATCCTCATTTAAGCCATATCCAAGGGGGCCAGCATACAAGTAATGATTTGGGTGTGGGAAGGGCATCAACCCATTTGTGGGAGCTGCTGGCCATGAAACTGGACTTTGATGGAAATAACCTATTGTTGAAGGAGCATGAAACGCTGGAAATTGAATATTTTGGTTTGACACTGCAGGAAGCATGCTTTGAGGTTGAGAACACACATTAGTGGTCGAAAAACCATTATCAAAATTTTGGGCAATTTCAGCAAAATTCCCTGATGCACTGCTTCTTGTTCCATCCAAGGATCGACTGATCAGTGAACTTGAACTTCTGACGAAAGTCTCACCATTTGCATTCTGGTTATTTTCCATGGGAACTTCTGGACAATCAGATAGTGCTTTTTCCACGCAAGCTGAATTATCTCTAACTTCAGATTGTTGGCTAACATCTTCAGAATCTGATGTGGTTGAGGATTCTTGATTATCATGGTTTGATGAGGTTGTATTATTATCACCCTCACTTAGACATGACGAGCAGTTGTCAGAACTAAAAGTGCTACATTGAGTAGGATCAGAAGAGTTATTCAAGGAAGAGCCTTCAGTTGGGCATATTCCAGGTTCCTCATAAGCAATTTCTGTAGAACTACAAGAACCATCAGCTTTAACATGAAAGTCATTTTGACAGCCTTCATCCTCAAAATCATTTTCACCTGAATCAACAATTTCCCCTATAGATGACTTGATCGGATGAGGCTGAGCTTCTTGAACTTTAGTGGACCTCAAAATAACATCAGAGTCGGAATTACTGTGGTGATATTTCTTCTGAGATTCCGTAGGCTCCCAAACCTTTTTTGATTGAAACAAATCCCTACTGGGATAGTTCCCTAAAATGTTTTTGCTTTTGGTTCTTCCATTGTTCTCATGCATATAGTCTACTTGATTATACTTATTACCACGATAAAACTGTTTAGCAGATTCAGAATGACAGGCAGGTTTTGTCTCCCGACCAACTCTTGTCATAGGAGAATGTTGCTCAACCTTTACCTTATATTCATTAGTTGGACTACAGCTGCAAGAATGAATATCACATCTGTCATTCATCCGGTTCTTGGGACTGTAAAACTTTTCGCCATACTTCGGACTGACATTTCGACCATTGGGTTTTGTTGGAACACCTATTCTTGATTGCCTATTCAATCCAATAACAGCCCTAGATGATGTAAAAAAACTCTCTCCATGATGTCTTGACTCAGTTCTGCCAACCACCGCACCATTGTCTGAAACAACGGCATATCGGCGTCTGTCAGACCACTTCATAGGCATATCATCCAATTGAAATTCCTTCCTGCATCTCAGTCTCTGATTAGAAGTTGTTGATTGTTCAACCGAAGACTGCTGACCTGTCTCGTCTTTTGTATTGGAATTTTCTTCTTCACAATCATCATCAGAGAGGTGTTGTGTTCTCAAAGTATCATACTCACTAGAGAACTCTGCATCTTGGATGTTAGGAGAATCGTCCCTCAGAAGATTAACTTCATCTGTTTCAACAACTGAACTCCTGCAACTAATAAGATTATTTTGCTCCATATCAGCAGCTGCAGACAATTCTTCTATTGAGATTTCTGAAGAACCAAGAATATCATTTGATTCAGAACATATTTTTTCTTTGTCTTTATCCTTTCCTTTTAGTCTTTCCTTCCTCCGAAGTTTTTTCTCCCTTTCCTTTGCCCTTCTCCTCTCTTTGCGCTCTTCTTCTTCACGCTTTTCCTTTTCTTCTTCTTCAAGAAGTTTCATCTGTAGACAAAACCATACAATTGGGATTTAGTGAGTGTAATTAAAAAAAAAAAGGCAAGAGTTCTTTCATGTAATCCCCAAAAGTCATTCTCCAAAATTCATAATAACTAAGACCTGCTTTTCTAATGTAATGATTTCTTTGCATGCTACATGCACTCGTTCCTCCAGCAGTTTTAGTGCAAGACAAACAAATATGCTGTGTGCATTTTGGCGTGCTGTTCCTTCTCTAAAAGCCTTTTCAACCTGAAAGGATAACACAGTCAGCTGTTGAACAAGACAGATAACCATGGGAAAATAAAACTAATGCTAAACATGCCTGCTCCTTAAATATAACAGTAGCAGCATCTAGCAGAAATTCCCGTGCAAGTTCAGGGCTTTTTGCATGCTTTTGGGGACGAGAGCAATCTCCATCAATCTCGTTTCCGTCCTTGTCCATTGAATCGTCGTCCTAGAAGCACACATTATATATAATAACATATGAAACCTTGTCCGATAAACTCCTCATAAACAATTATCAAAATCACATTAATTATGGATAATAAGCAAGGAGGTTAATTTCCATACTGAAACTTGTATTACCTCCTCCTCCTCTGCCTCTTCAGCATGCTCAAAGAATCTTCGGATACTTTCCCCTTTTGTAATTGTGACATAACCATCTCCTACAATTAATCTGCAATGTACACACTGCTGACCTTTCAACGAGTGAGCCTTAACACAAAGTTCAGTACAACGTCCATCTAATCTCCAAGCTCGGAGAGTGATGAAACATGCACTCAAACCACCAAGATCCAGGCTGCTGGCTTTGGCACATCCATTCAATCCAACACTTTTAAAATCCAAAATGTCAGATTTTCCTTCACTTGTACCCACAGCCCACTCAAAGTGATGGTAGGTTCCCAAAGTATCCGGAAATGTCTGACGCCAATCAGCTTTAATTGAGTCATCCGATACCTGATAAAAGCAAATTGATGAACTTTGATAGGTAAAAAATATCTACTCAAGTTGTCAATGGTAGCTTGGTAAAACAATATTTTCACAGCAATGATACTGCATAGACTCTTCCCCTAAAATCTCAATCAAAACTGATTTTACAGGATAGAACCCCTAAAATCTCAACCAAAACTAATATTGCAGCATAGAACTATGAAAGTCATACCTCATACTGAAAGGCTGAGTCAGCAACACAAAACCAGCTGCTGCAACGAGGTTCTCTGCGCATGCGTTTCAGTTCCTTGAGTTCCTTGAATTCTCGAATAACATTTCTTCTGCAATCTCTGCAAAATCTCTTGCTATCAAACCTGATAGATAAATAGTAACTTATTAGTAAGATGAAAGCATAAAGCATGCTTAAAAAACATATGACTATGTATGAGTACAGGGAAAGAAAGACCTCAACAGATATTATAATACTGCATTGAAAAAAACTTCCAAATCATGTTTCAAAGGATGAGAAAATGAATTAAATCATGCTAGGCATAAAGGAGTAGCACTGCCTTTATATAGTTGAAAGAGAAATAAAGCAATATATTGGAAAAGATTTGGCTAAAGAATCAAAAGAAATTCATTTCTCTAATGGAATGAAGACCCACTCTATGATACACAGCAGCAGCAGATACATTGTAGGAAATTTGAAGTAAACAGGATAGATCATAAAGCTTTGCCTTATTTCTTTGACATTCTTAACCCAAGGCCCATTAATTGAAAATTTCATTATACTTACTTCACTGTTACCTTTCAACAAATCCCCTTACAAACCAACTGCATCTCAATACTGATAATATTTTATCTGCTTACTTCGTTTCTCGAAATTTGTATGACAATTGTATAGCATAGTCCTTTTTTTAAGTATTTGTCCATGTTTATAGTAAACAAACAAAGTCCCTTAAGTATGTAATTATCTCCAACAAAATCATCTTTTCTTAGTTAAACTACTCATTTATCCAGCCCAAATGTCCCTAGTCAGCACTATGTCATAAGTGAAGGCTGTCCTATCACCTATCACCGTCTGAATCATTTTAGGTAATATTTTCTTACCATGCATTGTCTAAACTATCATAAGCAAAAATCAGAACAAAACCTTCATTATCAGATGGGTTCAGGCAAGGAATGTGATCCAGTAGATCCACCCCTCAGTTGACCCCTGGATCTGTGAGCTCTCAGACCACATCAAAGCATACAGAAAGTAAGTGTATTCAACAAAGAACTGAAGACACGTCACATCAATGACAGACATAATAAGCATCTCTCTCCCCTACATTCTATCATTGATATTGTTCTAAATGTTTAGCTTAAATATCGATGAATAGCTAAAATATTTCCTACACATCTGACAGAATGATGTTAATATAAACTTTTCCAACTTCCGACTCTGTTGATAGGACATATTACTCTACATTTACTGCCTTAAACAATTTTCCAGTTCAATGCCTATGATAGAGTTCCCTGTTCGTGTTTTAGCAACAAACCAGCAACTTCATTATCCTAGAACCCACCAGATAGTAAGTTAATTACAGATCACTTGTATATGAATGGTAAAAATATCAAACACCTAAAATAATTCTCATTTTTCCACCTGATATGTTAGGGACAAAAAATAGATAACTCGGATCCCTATCATGATAGTCATGTTCAGAGGTAGGTCACAAATTGTCATTCTTTGTGTACCAGTTTCAACTGTATGACTTATTCTATTTTAGTATCAAAATTTATGCTATTATCCCACTATAACAATCTTCACTTGTCTAATGCATAATAGTGTGCAGGGAATATACAAATAAACACCTGTACATAAGTCTCTCAATAAAATCTTCTTCCTTCATCCTTAGAAGAGAAAATCGAGTCTCCTCTCCCAGCGCTGACCAAAAATCTACCAGTGTATCACATGAAAGTCTGGCAGTGTGCAAGGCACATGTTTCTCTTGTTCCATGGCCTCTGCCATAACTCACTATTCCTTGGCTAATCCAACCACGGCCTGCCCCACCACAGGCATCGGGATAAAGCAGTTCTCTTTCCCGCTCCCTAGAACGTGCCCCATCAAAGACCTAACAAGAGCAAGTGTTTAGCCACCAAAGAGGGAAAAGAATTGTGTGAGGATCCAATGTAAATGTGCTTCACTTACAATTTGCAGTCCTTTTAGAGACTTTGAATACACGTAGCAGTTCATAAGTGTTAATGAACCATCACGCGTTGTGGTCAGACCTCCCCAAGGATGGACAGAAGGATCTTGAGTTTCATCTTGGCACCCTTTTAAAATGCTTGATCCACCATTATTTTGCTTTTTCAAACCTCCAAGTGTGTTGCAAGGAAATTGAGCACCCGCCCCTTCTTGCTGCAAAGATTTCCCATACATAACAATTTGCAAAAATCCTTCAAGAAGCAATCCATTGCACCTAGAGCAGTACATATTTTTACGAGCTTGCTCAAAAAGGGATTGCTTGTCAATCCTCAAGAGTTCTTGCCGAGCTTGCAGTGACAATTCACTCCAGAACTGTATCAAAATAACATAAACCGCAGAATAAGAGACAAGGTAAGAATGTAAGAACTAAGTTGCAATTGGATCAAGTGAACAGCATACTATATGCAACATGACCTAGGTCAGAAACAAATCATTGTCATTTAATATCAATTCTCCAATGGATGCACTTTCCTTTTCCTCCCCCTATATTCCAGCAACTTTGATAGTTGCTAACAAACATGGATAAGATAGGATGCACAGTTATGACAAAGACACAACTACAGTACGAAATAGACGAGGTAATAAGGCCAATTTTCAAAATTACAAGACAAAGATGGCACCAAGCAGTGAGTATAACATGTAAGATTAATAAAAATATCAACATCAGCACAACAAAAATTATTACCAACATGAATGTTTCAATAGTCAACATTTGTCATTGTTAATTAATGAAGTCAAATAACAGTATTTATGTGGTTACTGTGGTATCCTATCCAAATTGATATCTAAATTTTGAAAATGGAAAATTGTAAAGTACAAGCCAGGTTATCCAACGCAGACATGTGTCCAACACCTATACAGTATTACCATTCTGAAGTTTGTGTACTTCACTGTAAAATAAATCATTGACACTGACAGATTGACTCAGTTAAATGTATCATTAATGTAAACCCTGGTGGGTGCACACCATTGCAAAAAAAGGTAAATATGGGAAACTAAAAACAAAATGCTACTAGAAAAGTACTTGGGCAACATCAGGGTTTTTTATTCCATAGCCTTTATCGGGCACTCCTATGAGGAATAAACTGAATGACATTTATCAAACATAAATATACAAATTGCGACTAAGAACGATACATCAAAACAAAACCCCTAGAAAGAAATCCAAAAATCGGTTCAACTGTAGGATCCAATACAAAGCCAAACAAATCATCACCATTTACACAATAATCAACACAAAACAGTGATCTAGAAGCAATCTTAAACTAAAAAAATATATATATGTAAAAAAATAAATAAAAACTAATCGAATACCTTCTGAAGCTGATTGTAGCTAACGTCGCCACAATTGTTAGACCAAAATTCATTAACGGAAAGTGAATTCGACGGCGTAGATGAGGCATTAGTGAATTGTTCAATCATGTGCGCTATTCCTGGCATTTTCATACTATGCGATTGTAACAGCGTTCATGTCAATTCGTAACGGACTCTGCGAAATTGATAAGAATCGGATAGACGAAAGTAAATAAGCGCAAAATAATAAACGAATATTAATCGAAAGTGTGAAGAGGAAGTAGATCGAAATGGTGAATGAAACTGGCGGCGGAGATGAAGAGGCGACGGCGATCGAGAATTGTGTTTCGGTGAGGGTTTTTAGTGGATGAAGATGGAAAACGGAGACGATGAGATTTGGAGGTGTGTGTGGGAGCGAGCGACTGCGTGTGTGAGATGAATGAATGAATTTATATATATTTGTGGAGAAAATGAGGGAGAGAAAGGATTTGGTGTATTGGTAATGGAAATCGAAATGGGAATTGAAATTGAAATGCCGATGGTTGCTCGATTTATGAGGCGCGGTTAAAATTTACGAGGAAAAAAACAAAACAAAGCCCATTATTTTCTTCTTCTTTTTCACATTATCAACCAAAATTTGTTAAAAAGAAAATACCTAGTCCCCCAAATTACAAAGCAAAATTAAATAAGAATTTAATTTATATATAGTTAATGTAAATAATTTTTACACTTTTAATCGATTATATTTGTTAGATCATAAATAATGTTTGACTTGATATTTGTCATAATTACATCTAAAATCACTTATATAACTCGTCATCATGCATTGATTATGTAAAAAAAATTTACACTTATTATACATGAAAATTAAACTCATAAATAAATAAAAAATATTTATGACACCCCTACATTTCATATGCATCCAGAGCTAGAAAAAAATAAAGAGAATAATATAATAAATATGATATGAAGAGAGATAAAAAAAAAAATTGAAATCGTGATGAATGTAGAGAAATGATGGATGTCCATATATAACTGCCCTAAAATAAAAGAGTATTAGCTCAGTTGTTGTTTGTTTAAAAACAAAATACAAATAAGAGCACCCATGGGGATGGTGCTATGGTCCAACTTCTCATGAATAATATTTGGAGGCCCAAATATTTTATGTTTCAATGTTTGTGGAGACATGTCATTTTGGTTCGTCTTATGCGTAACATGTAGAAAGAGACATAAGATTAAAATTGTGTCGCAATAAAGTAAATGCTACTTTATCAGTAAGATCTGACACCGCACTATATACAGTATTGACTCTACAATTAATATTAAGGTATATAGAGTTTATCATAAACTTTCAATTTCACTCAATCTTATACTAACTTGGGCGTTAGAATGTTTGCAGGTATCACCTCCACTACTATAGACTGTGAAGTGTTGTTCTGCCAGTCAACCAATACAACCATCATTTCGGGGCACTCTACATCATTGACCTTTGTGGAATCGAACTTATGAGAGTCTCTATCGTGCACGATGGTTGACATACTTTTTAGCCCTTTAGCCTCGACTGAAGACTACTATTTCTATACACAAAAAAGACACCATATTGAATTAGAATCGAGACTAAAGATAATTTATAAACACTTACACTTCTCAACTCAATGAGACGTCTTTTCATAAATAACAAATTACTTGTGATTTTTACCTTATATCATAAATGTGATATTACAAACTTAAAGTCGGAAGATACGTGGGTTTTACCATGCATTGTTGATTGTTGTTAGTACCAAATATTATTATGTGGGTGTAGTATTTGTTTTAGGTCACTAAATAATCTCTTCGACTATGATTACCTACTAACAATTAGAGTTGTATAAAATTTGGTATAGGGACAAGATAGAAAAATGATTGGGTTCTAATAACTCCTCAGATTACATGTCTCGTCCCGAATTACTTTAAAGACAGATGATTATTTTTTGTTATTATTTTATTTATCAATGAAATCACTGACTTGGTAATTTAGAGTTTGTAATACAATATTATAAGTTAATACTCTTGAATGAATTGACAAGTGGTAATCATATATGTGACTTGTTACGAGTTACTTTATGTTTCATTATTTTTTTTTAAATAAAAGTTTAAGAATTACTATTTAGTGTCTCGTATTGGAACCAACTCAATCTCGTCTTTATTTCATCGCATTCTTAATAAAATTGCAATTTATTAAATTTGATTAAATTCAAGAATAATTAGGGTTTAAAATTTGACCCGATCTAATATTGACATAATATATATATATATATA
>NC_021162.2:67942836-68049360 GCF_000331145.2 Cicer arietinum | reverse complement strand
AATATATATATATATATATATATATATATATATATATATATATATATATATATCAAACTTAACCTAACTTTGCATTTTTACACCCTACTAGTCCTAAGACGGAATACATTAGTCTCTTAAATCACATAAATATATAAGTTGTGTTTACTCCAGGCCGCGAGCAACGGAAGAAAACAAACTCACATAAATATAATTAAATATATATAGAATTATAGAAATTCTAGAAGGTATCAAATCTTTTTCATGATATTCACAAATGATGAAGGATATTTTTTATTTATATTCTTTAAAAAAAAGTCAATAAAATGCTTTTTTTTTACTTTTAACATGTCCTAAGACTACGATCACATGAAATAATTTTATTTTATTTTTTCAAAATATTGTATTCTATTATGCGATCATGTATTGTTTAATTATTTTTAACAACTAAAAAATGTTAAACTATTAAAAAAATTAAATTATATAGTTAACTTAGTTGAGTAGGTGTGTCAATAAAAAAAACGTGCTATAATATTCTAACAACTCCTCCTATGTTATTGTCTCTCGCAAATAAATTAACAACTACATCTTATTTTTTTGCAATCAATGCCCTCATACTTTGCTGTGAATTTTATTTGTAAATAAAATTAACAACTATTTCCTAGTTTGCAATTGACTGCCTCCTATTGTATGATCAATTTTATTTATTAAAATATAAATTAGCATTTGTACGGTCGCTTAAACAATATAACGTTTAGAAAATTTAGCATGTCCATGTTCTCTGTGTCTATAATATACTCAAATTTTGTTTAACTTTCGAGAAAAAAAATTAAGATACATTTATTTACATTATAAATAAAATAGATGTTAAAAATAAATTTTGAGGATATCATACACAAAGAATATGAACTTGCTAAACATGTTGAACGTCTTCTATTGTTTAAACATTTATATATATGTTAATTTATATTTTAATAAATAAAATTGATCTATAAACAAGGGAGCAGTTAAAAAAATAAGAGGGAGTCGCTAATTTTATTTGCAAATAAATTTAACAGCAAAATAGGAGGGAGTTAAGTTTGATCCAACTATTAAAGAAAATTGTTAAAATATTATAACACGTTTTTTTCTTTAATTCAACTACTCAACCATATTAATTTTGATATTTTTTTCTTTCTATTTAATGTAATTTATTTGATTTTATTAATATAATTAAATTTTTATTTTTATTATATTTTATTAATTTACTATTTTTTATTTGTTAATAAATAAATAAACAATACATCCCCTAGATGTGACCTACTGAAAGAGTAAGATTTTTTTTCTTTCAAATATCCCGACTTGCGACCTTCCAAAGATCAATAAAAATTAAGATATTTTTGTATATTAATTTCAAAGTATAATATATTGAAATTTTTGAAAAATAAATATAAGATGAAAAATATCCAACAATATAAAACATTTAATTTCCATCTTTATAATTTGTGTTTTCGTTTTCTAAAATATTTGTTCATTTTAGATTTATGAGAACATCTTTAAATGAACCAATGTCATAAAGAAAAAATAAAAGTACTAGTTAATGGAAAAGCATTTTCAAAAATAATGAAATTGTTTTTCGATATTTTGATATTTTTTGCTTCGTGCGATTCATGGTAAAATATCGCAAAAAGTATTTCCGTAAATGATTGTCCTCTCTAACAAAGAAAATCACAGTGATAAAATAATAAAATGCATAAAACATAGTAATTTCCTTCTAAAACAACAATATGTATCATTAAAATTAAACTAGAATTATAGACACAAAAAATTAAACTAGAATTAAGAGATTTAACTAATTTCACTCAAATTATAAGTTTAAACATCATTACTATGCCTTGTCATGATTGTTAAAATGAATGGGGTTAAATTAGAGATGGCAATAAATAAGATCTAGATATATTTTATAATATTTTTCTAGTGCATGTGGTTTGAAAAACTGTGTATCGAGAACCATCCTTCTGAATAATAGTTGGAGTGGACAAGACCTCGAACTCGTCTTATCCTATAAATTAATTTAAAATTAAATGATTATCTTTTGTTATTAATTTAGGTTATTATTGATTCACCCTCCTTATAAAAATTAATCATTAACTTAGTAATTTATAATTTGTAAAACAATATTAACTTATTATGAGTTTCTTTATTTTTAATTGTTTTTTCTAAATAAGAATTATTTTTGGCGTATCATCTTGAGACAAACTCGATCTTATTTTTATTTTGCTCCATGCTTAATGAATCTGCAGGATTTGATCGAGTTAAGGGACATATTACGATTTAAAATTTAACTCGATCAAATATTAAGATCAGACAAATAACACATCAAACTCGACCTAACCCGTCATTTGTACATCTGTAAATAGTAATTTCATTATTTGTACTTGTTACGTGCATTTTAATTAAAACAAATCAATAACTCATAAAATATTGCACCATTTATCATAATTAAAAAACATCCAAAATAAATTTTATTTATGATGTATGAATATTATAATCTATAGTATTTAACATATCCAAACATTTCAAATTAATAAATATTATAATAAACATTCAAATAATAAAACTATGAAGTTAAAGTTTGATATCATCTAAAACTTGTATAAAAAAATATACATCATATTAATTCATTACAATTTTTTTTTACGGTATTAGTTAATTAAAATTATAAAATGATAATAATAGCACAAACTATTATGTACTTTAAGATAAATTTATTGACATATTTTTATCCATATACATATGTTTTAATATAAATAAAAAATAAATAAAAAAATATTTTGTGCATGTGTAAAGTGGTGTGAATACTAAAGTATTCATATCTACATCTATATATCGCTTATTTTGTAAGTAATTATTTGTATCCATAATGCAATTTTTTATACTTTTCAATACATCTGAGTCCAACTATGATCACTAGATTAGAAGAAGGTTATCTCAAGCTATAGTATTTATGTATTTATAGAGTTTAGTAAAAAAAATGTATTTATCATTATTAGTTTAGTTACTATAATAAAATATATTAGGCTATTTGATACTCAAATTAAAGAAATATGAAAATATTTATAATAGAAAAGTCAATTGTATTAATTATTTTAAAATAAATTAATAGATTAAATCAATTGATCAAACGCACTAATGCAATCAAGGTGATTTATGGTGAATTTCATAAATATGAATTATGATAGATCGATATGAATATCTTAAAAATCAATTTATATTTAATTTACTTGATTTTTATCGAGATATTTTTATAGTAAGCTACTCTTAAATAATGTGTAACTAGATATCCAAACAAATTTATTGACTTAAAGACATTGCTAGTCTATTAAAAAATAATTATAGACGAATTTAACTCATTAAATTTTGTCAAAATAAACTTCCCTAAATAACTATTACTAGTTTTTATTTCATTTCTTGTTGTTTTAATTTATATTTTATATAATTAAAAATTAATGTGATTTTCTTTTTTACTTAATGGTTACCTTTAATATATTTTAAAAATTATGTTATATATTTTATATTTCTTTATATATAACTCCACCTATGATCGCCACACAAAGTTCAACAACAAAGGATCAAAATAACCCCAACCCTCGATCTTAAGCCATAATACAAAAACACCCTATCCACTTGAATCGCCTACCTACAACTGGCAAGTTAATCCATGATGAACAACCCCTAAACATCTAAGGGATTTGTCATGAAATTCCACCTTAAAACCTTTCAATGGTGTTGTTGTAATAGTGTTCTAGGATGTCAAGTTTTGAAATCAATCCTCAACTCAAAGTATGATGTCAAGTTTTGTCGCTCTCAAACCTTTTAAAGTTTTAGAACTTTGTCCTAGTTGCCTTATCATTGTCTAACTAATATCTCATAATCATCATTCTCAACTTCAAAATTAGCAATCATAGTAGGATCTTGATTCATAACATTTTCAATTGGACTAACATTAGAACAAACTTCATTAATTGTTTCTCGTGGCATCACACTAACCCAGTCTCAATTATCCTCAAAACCACTATCATTTTTTGGATAATTATCACTATATCTTCACTTGTCCGCAACATGATCCTCATATTCATTGTCATTTTCCTCTTCATCCTCAACTTCATCACTAGCATTACCTTGAACTGCTCATTTTTCTCTACTAGTGTTAATTTCGAGGACAAAACTATTTTAGGTGGATAGGATGTAAGACTCCAATTCTTCTCTATTATTAGTAGTGTGTGAAATATATTTTTATTTTTCTCAATAATTTATATTGTGGTTGTTATTATTTTATTCTATATTCAATTATTATTTTTGAAAAGTATATATGTGTATGACATGATTTATTTAATTTGACATAATATTTTGCTAAATGTGTGAAAATCATTTATAAAAAAAAAATAAAAAAATATTTTCCTGTAAAGTATTTGAAAAAAGATACTTATAATAATGATACGATTTAACTATTTCTAGAAAACAAAAACAATAAAGGTATAAACTAGAAATAAATTTCTATAATTTAGGAAGAGGGATATTGAAATAGAATTTGATGAGAGCAACAACTTCCCTAACTCTACAAAACAATCGGCTCCCTTCCATTTACACTTCCTCGGTACTTATCCTTGTCATTTGGGAAGAAGAAGAAGATAGGTTAGAAAAAAGAAAAGGAAAATTGATTTCTAATTAGTGTGTTAGCGAGAGGAAAGAAACATCAGTGTAGTCACGATGAAAGAAAGAACGAAAAATCAGTTCTAGTGGTCTATGGTTGTGCAAGAAACTTGATCCGACTCCATTCAAATTTTAGTGTGAACCGAGTTGAACAAGAGTTTGTGGCGCATAATTCTAGAAACAACTTTGGCAACGGTAAGTGCATCACTCCATTTGCTTTCCTACTTGAATTATATGTGATATAATTGTACTGTGATGTTATATATTGGTTATGTTTGTGTCTTATCTTCAAAATATGTGTTATATGAATTACATGTTTATTAATGATATTATGAGATTAATCAATTTGTGTATTTTGATTGGTATTAAGTGATTATACAAGATGATGACTTTATGTCTAAACTAGGTTGGTTTAGGACAAGGTTGAATGGTTTTGGACGCTCTGGTTGAGTGATCTATTTTGTTACTAACTAAAGTGATGACATTTATGCATACATTGGTAGCCTGAACCTAGTCACAAGTACGTGACGACAATTCATTGCAAAGATAAAGTGATTCAGAAAAATACTCAATAGTGAGGTACTGAACATGAAACTTTGAAGAGCATTTGTCAAACGGTACGACATTGTCCAATGGAGGGACTCTTTGTTCTACAGAGTGGTGATATTCCAGAATCATACACTGACATATAGTCTAACAAATAAGATTTATGTATTTTGGTTGATTTGCATATCTAGTGCTTTGTGATTTAATTGTTAAATGAAGTATACAATATATTTATATTTTTCTATAATAATTATATATGCACATCTATTTGCTCTGTGTTTGTTATTTAGAGATGTCTCTTACATTTGATGACGTCACATATAGTGTTACTTCGCGAATAATGTCGCAAGTCAACCTAGTAGGAGAAATGTGAAGAAGTACAATAACATGCCGTTGGAGGCTCCGAGATACTTTTGTAATGGTGTTAGACTTGTTGGGAGGATTTTTCACAAGTATTCAAAGTTATGACCAACTAAGATTTATTTTTGGATAGTAAAACGCTAAAAGTTTTGCCTTTAGGAGTTTTGTTTGTTTAACGTATTAAATTTATTTTTTTGTAATTGTGAATATTATTCATTATTTTTGAAAATACAATTGAAAAAATTATTAATTAGTTTTAAAGTAAATGGGTAGTTAAGAAACGAATCTGTATCTTTACTTTTAGATGTCCGTTAGTTAATGTCTTGAAAAAACAAAATGTTACATTAATATTATCGTTATTATGCTCTTTAATTACAATTGGTGTGTCAACTATAGATGTTTCACATAGAAATCAATAACTTCGTGTTACTTATCATGTCTTAAGGACAAATAATGTTTCTAGAAGGATGAGTCATCCCTCCCATAAATTTTTTTGGTGATACTTTATCTCTACTTTTCTATGTACTTATTTGGAAAAAAACATTATAATTAGAGATATTGATGTAGGGTACGCTTTTAACTTAATAGATTCCTTGCGTATAAAACACGCGGTTGAATGGCTTGAGTACAAGGTACCCAGTGTATTAGTGCATTATCTCGTAATTATCGTTTAGTCTTATTTTTAAAAACATTATTTACTAACTATTTAGATATTACCATCTCTTAATCATCATCAGATCAAAGTTTTGTTGAAGCTTTTATTCATTAACGGTCTATATTCAATATATGGAGGAATTAGGACCATAACCTTGTTTGAATAAACATTTTAATTAAACGCTTATAGTATAAACGTTTATTATATAAGAGTTTATGTATAAGTTATTTTTATAATATAAAATAAAATAAAATCAAACAATTTTCATATATCTTAAACTATTTTTATTAACTATTCTTGAGAGTTTATGAAAGTTTTCATAAACTATTCTTGAGAGTTTTATGAAAATGAGCTGAAAATAACTCACAGACATGTCATCGATAAGAATAGAAATATCACAGGCTCAACTATGCATCAAGCCCTCTCTTTTTCTCCCCATTTCCTATATCTGCCTCCCATCTCCTCTCCCCTACCCTATACCAATCCAAAAGGCTTCTTCTCCTAACCTACATTCATGCCTCCTCTCTATCCTCTCACAAAAAACAAAAACCTTAATTTAAAATAAAAAAAATCCAAAATCCTCTGATTCATATATTTGTTTTGCTTGTTGTATTTGGGGGGAAAAAATTCATCATTGTTTCATTTAAACTTCCTATTAGATAACCACCATTTTCCAGTTAAAAATACATTTTTATAATTTGTACAATCTTTAAAAACTTACTATATTTTTTCACTAATCAATTTGTAAAAGTCATTAAATTAATTTACTCACATAATGTAGACATGATCTTCTCCCTTATCAAACCCACCCACAAATGTACAACCCTAAACTCACTTAACATTAATAAAACACCAAACATCCTAAAGAAAAATGTTTACCAAAACAAACATTAAATATTAGTGTATACATACAAAGAACACTAACAATTTACAACAACCCAAAAATCATGTTACCTTTTTTAGTTAACTAACATTCATGATACTTTAAACCAACTAATAATCAACAACCGTTAATTATACACAATCTTAACTAAAAATATTCATTTAACCGAATAAAAGCAACAAATTCACGTCGAGTAAATACAACTCATTTGGTAGCTGCAAATGACATTGATATAAAAGCCAAAGGTGTATGAGTCTAACCACTACTCTTGACTATTGACACTTTCACAAATCTCCATTAACATCCGGGTGACTGATTTTGATTCAAAGTATCGATTCGGAAGACTTATATTGTGCACAATTGAATGTCTTTATCTACCAATTTATTATCTCCCAGTCCTACCAAGATAACTTGATCTCCATTATAATTATAAGTGTGTCTTTGATTTAGCGATTATCAAAAATAATTTTGTAAAATTGATTTTATTTAAAAATAAATTGAATGTAAAATAATTTATATTTAAGTAAATTTATGTAAAAATTAGTTGAATAATAAATTTTAGTAAAAAAAAATCATCTTTGAACTTAAAAGCTACACAATATAATTTTAAATTAGAATTAATTCTATTATACAACACTCAAACATGCCAAAATTAATTTATTCTTCCAAAATTAATTTTGCCTATTCTAAAATTGAAACTAAACATGCACTAAATTTGAAAAAGTAATAGTTAATAAAACATTTAATTATTCATTTGTCAAAAGTAAAATTTGATAGAAATTAAAATAATTTGCTTACAATATTGCACTAATTGTTTAATTGAGAACTTCAAATAAGATAATGTTAAAATATTGATATAAAAAATTAAATATACAATACAAAAGACAAAATCAAATAGTTAGAAGATATAATGAATTTATAAAAGAAAAAAAAAATGTCAATTTGTTTATTTATTTATGTCGTTTATTTCATATTCACAAAGATTATAAATAGATAATAATAATAATAATAATAATAATAATAATAAAAATAATATAAAATGAAATATGAACGTTAATTATCAATCTCTTTAGAACATTGATGTCCTTCAACCCAAAAAATACAAATATCGATGTCCTAAATCCAAAACCTCACAACAAAAACAACAAATCAACTAGTGAAAGAGAGTTCGAGTTGACAAGTATAAAATGTACAAGAGATTATGTTCTAATTTTAAAAATAATTTTTTAAAAAAGTTTAATTTTAATAATTAAATAAATTATAATTCCTATAAAAAGTTATCAATTTTTTAGTTTATGAAATTTTTTTATTCACTTTTAGTCTTTATTTTGAAGTTATTTTTATAAAATAAAATGATATTTGAGTTTCTAAAAAAAGTCTATAAAATCAAAATAGAGATTAGAGCGAAAAAAATCAGGGACTAAACTTAAAATGTTGTAATTTTATAATTCATCTTCTTTTTATTATATTATAAAAAATTATAAATTTTGGAGCACTCACCAATAGGGGCATACACTATTGACCTACTTGCACAATTCAACTGTCGACTTTGTTAATAATTATTACTACAGATGAAAGAATGATGAAAATAGACTAGGCTGAAGTTAGACTTTGTAAGACTCGAGTCTTACATATCTTGATAATGTTATACATCAGTTTGATCTATTTTATGTCTTTTAAGTCAATTTTTATGGTTCAACGTACTTTTTTGAAATTTTATAAATGACAAGTAGTAAGTAGTGAAGATATATGTAGTTAGACTAAAAAGTTAATATGTGAATCAACTTAATTAAATTATATTTTAATATATAATATTATCATTCTATTTTAATTTCATTCTATAATAGTTGATACATTTAAATTTAAGTTTACGATTTAGCACAAGGTAAAAAACTTAATAATAATAATAATAGAAAATACAAAATTATCTATATTTAATTAAACAATCCAAACTTTGTAGATCTAATAGGCTTTTCCAATAGTATGTAGTTTAACGTTTTTTTTATTTTATCTAATTAAGATTTTAAAAAAACATTGATTTGACTTAGAATAAAAAAGTTTGATTTAGCTTGAGTCTATTGCAGACTAAATATAAATCATTATTGATTTATTTGGTATATTCTCGCCCCAACTATTACATACTTGTTATTTGACTATTAAATATTTATACTAATTTTCAAGCTATATAAATGGTAATAATCATTTCAAAAATAATTAATTTGTCACTATGTGCGATTTTTTTTAACAAAAACTTAAATAAACTCAAAAAAAGCTCAAGTGTCCAATTAAATATTTGAAGATAATTAAGTATCATCATTTGAGGCTTTAAATTATTTATGCCTTTTGATGTTTCAAGTCATTCTCTAAATTTTCATTATATATTAGGAAATCATTTGTTATAACATTTTTTTTTGTAAAATTATTATTATTTTAAATAATTACTTTTACAAGTTTGTATTCGTGTATTACAACTTTTTAAATTAATGAAAAGTAATATAAAAGTTACTTAAAATGAAAAGTTATTTTTAGTAGTTTATAAATAAATAAAAAAACTTTTTTAATAACTTATTTTTTATTTTTAAATAAGTGACTAATTTATAATGCAGCAAGTAAACACAAAATAACTTCTTATTTTCTTAAAAATCTCTAAATTACGGGATACTAAAATCATTATTTTACAAATATATAACAAATGAGTCTAAATTTTAGTTATGAAAAATGTTAACTTATGTCCTAAAGACATATGCTAATGATTCAATTTAAACATTTCATCCTTAAAAAAAATAATTAATTATGTATCAATATATATATGTGAAACACATGATTAAGCAATTTTATTTAAAAACTTATCAATAGACACCAAAATACCTCAATGACACATTGAGAGAGAGAGAGAAAGAAATAAAATGATATGATATATTAGTGATTTGATAGTATAAGATAAATAAAGATAAAATAAAATATTGAATATGTGTATAAAGATTATGAATTTACGTATTAATGATTTTATTTATATTAAATTGAATTTCAATCACAAAAACTAGTTACAACAAAATTTGATACACTAAACTTGTGAGAGGTTGTTTTCGTGTAGATTAACTGTTGCATTCTAAGCTGAGCTGAGGACAAGCTTTTATGAAGAGAATACATTCTAAGATTAAATTTATATAAAAATGACTAAATATTCAAGATCAATTAATTAGCGAGCTTACTCAGCCGGTGCACTAAAAAGAAGAATAATGCTTGAATCACGTTAGCATTAAGCAATTCAAATTTGCATGAGGCGATAGAATTGCAGTGTACACTCACACGACACACGAGATGAATTGACATAAAATATTGTAATTGTGTAGAGTGAATTGACATGTCAATTGTTTTTTGTCTTCTAAAAATAAGAGGAGGTTGAGAATTTCTTGTGTGTAATGCATGTACAGTGTCAATTGTTGCATGTACAGTGTCAATTGTTACATCTCTGATTTTAACTTTTTTAAAACAGAAAAATGTAACAAAAAAAAATATATTGGTTTTGATGAATCTGTGTGTGTCAGCTAGCTCTATGGTTCTAGGCACCTGAATTGAATGAATATAGAGGAAGTATCCCCTGCCACTAAAGGACAACATATGAGTTCGAGTTCTGCAGCTTAAATTCCTATTGTGTGTAACACTTTTGAGCCAGACTAGCCCACATACACTTTCACACCATTAATTTCAGGATCTACATGCTTGGTTCTATACTCTTTAATGTGAATTTGCCTAGAGTAGATAAAAATAAAAATAATATTAATAGAATAGCAATACTCTTTGCATGAACCAAAGTTTTCTTAGAATTCCCAATAGATGAAAATGAAAAACCACACAAACAAACCAATCCCACATACATTAATCACCCAAATCAAACTAACTAATTAATCTCCCCTCCTCCTATACCATATTATACCCATTAATCTCCATTACAAATGTTAAGAAAGTTAACAACAACAAAAAGAAACAAACATATTAGTTCCTGTCATAAATTAAGGAACTAATGACAATACATTACAAAAGAAACCAACATTAGAATTCCTTTCATATAGTGAGTAACCCCCCACATCACCCTAACTAATCACAATACATTAAGTAAGAAAAACAAAGGATATGTCATTGCATATATATACATTACAAAATTAATGAAAAAGAACAACTTACTCGATCAACAATGGAGAACTTGCACCAAATTAAAGAATCTCCACTCCACCCTTTGAATCAATCTCCAGATGAGAACACTGTTTCAGAAGATGTTGATGAGAGAAAAAGAGGATCCGAGGTTCCTCTCAGCCCAATATATAACCAAATTATCAACCTTGTTTACACATAAAAACTAACAGGTTGAATATATTTGCAGCTGACATGATCTCTCCGATCCTAAACTCTCTCTCACCTTTACCTTTCCCATTTCACCTTTAACTATCTTTTTCTTTTTCTCTCTCAATATGTAAGTAAACCAAACCCAATTGACTCCAAAGGTAAAACAAAAACAAAAACGAAAGCAGCATTTTTCAGCAATAAAGAGAAGCCTAATAAAGAAAAAAAGAGCTTAAACAGATAGTTTGAAAAGGATGCTTCATCTTTTTTTTTTCTTCTAGATCAGAGAAGTAACAGAAGGACCAATATTATTAGGTTGATCACTCCAAACACCCAAACCTGTTGCTGTGTTGCTGCTGTTATGATTATTCCAATAAAGAGAAGAAGTATCAGACAAACCCAAATGCTCCATCTGGTTTTGAAAAGCAACAGCAACACCACCATTAGCATTAACATTATTCCACTCCTGCAACCTATTTTGTCCTTCACATAATTTCACTTCTTTTGAAGCCATAATCCCTGCAACCTCACTACTACTATTTCCTTCCATTTTCATCTCATGATGAAAAATATCATCTTTCATTCCACCACCACCAGTACCAGTGCTACTCATGAATTTTTGCTGCAATAGTGTAGAACTAAGCAGAGAAGTCATAACTGGAGTAGAAGCCAAGGAATTAGTTGAAGTTGAAGAAGAACCAAAGATAGAATTGTAACTAGAAACAAGTGTGTGATTGTTATTATTATTTGAACTAAACCCATTTCTGTTATAACCAGCATCATGATAATGATGATTAACTTCTCCTCCAGAACCAGACATTAATAACCCAGATGAAAATCCTAATCCAAGACGGATTATTTGCTACAACATAACCGAAGAAGTTACAACTTACAACACAAACACTGAAATCAGATACGAAGGTTTCAGAGGATAAAAGATGTTAGTGATGGAACAAATCATTACATATATATTAAGATAACAAAAAAAGACAACTCAATGAAATAGGAAGAAAGATAAACTATAACATGATTCAAGCACCTCAAAACATTCCCTCCATTTTCTAATAAATTACACAAACCGTTTGGCTGAGACATCATACATGAATAATTTTATGTTTGAAGGGAGTAAAGCCTAGAAGAGCGGAACTAAATCTGTTGCAAAATTGAAACTACTTCAAGGAATCATATCTAGATCTAAAGAATTCAAGGTCATTACAACATAACTCAAGTCACACTTGGCCCAACTATAAATAATAAAGGATGTAATACAACCACAACACCTTCGTTTGTTGGAGCAAGGAAATCGGTGCACATATCATTAGCAGCTTCCATTAAAAGCAACAAGAGCAATCAAATGGACAAAGTGGAGTATTTCCAGCATCCCCTTTACTAAGACCTAACTCCTCTTCCGAATAGATAGTAAGCCCATCCTCTGTTTTCTTTCTTGGTCGAGAAGGCCGATCTACAAACTCACCATCATCTACCCTTTTGGATTTTTTCTTTTCATTCTTCATCTTCTTTGTATTATCAGCACTCTTAGTTACGTCACCGGCTTTTCCAGTTTTTTTCGCATCAGATTTCTTTCTCTTTTTTCCAGCGAATATTTCGTCAATTTCGCTAACTGCTTTTTTCGGTACAGAAGAAGGCTTTTGCTCTTCCCCAATGGCATTCTCTTGCAACTTCTTTGGGGTTATTTTGGAACTCTTCTTCGACATTGGCGTGATAAGAAAGCTGCATGTCATGTTACTTAATTTTGAGAACTGAAGCGATAATTAAACATTGAAAAAAAAGTATTGCACTTAAAGTGTAATAAGCCTAGCATCTAATCTAAAAACCTTAACAAATTACAAATATACAGTTTCAAAATTAAAAAAGAGAGCTTAAAAAACTAATAATACACATTATACCTAAACCCTAAACTCTAAATTCGCTTGTGGTATTAGAATACGAGAAAATTCGCTTCACCCTCTAGCTTCTCTACCTTACAGTTTTTTTAAAATTTCAATATTCCATTTATCATTTTTATTTTTTTATATTAAAACTTTTAGACTTATTTTTTACTTCACACCTAATGAATTCCAGAGTTAATTTTTTTAAAAAAATATAGTTAGAAATTACTATATCATAAATTTTAAATTTAAAAATTTTAGTATGTAAAAACTCAGAGATAAAATTTCATACTTTGAAAATTTTGTTTTTGAAATTATTGGATTGTAATAAAAAAGAAATATTTGTATGTATTTTAAAATTTCGAGATTTAAAAAAACATTGAGAAAATTTTTTATAATATCAAAAATTTTGAACTGAGAAAATATTTAAAAAAAACATAGATGTGAATTAAAAAAAAAAACCAGCTTTGTATTTTTTATATAAGTGTTTTGAAAAGTTTGTGCAAAAAATGGTAAAATATGAAATAGAAGTCAAGATGCAGAATATAAAATTCAATTTTCCAAATACAATATCTTTCTTTGATATTATTTTCGCTATCAAATATTTGTATTAATTTATCTTAATTTAATCACAAGAATTATTGTTAATATATAAAAGAACACGTGAACTCTCCTGAATATTCTTTTTTGCTGTTGTGGTTTGTCGGTTGTTCACTTTCACTCTTGACCCGTGGGCCGTGGCAGAGCTTGACAAAAAAGTTTGAGATGATCGACATAAAAATGCAACAAAAAAACTCAAACAAAAATGCAATAAAACTCAAACACCTTATATGCAACAAAAAAAACTCAGACACTTTATATATACATAAAAGTGAAACACCTTATATGCAACAAAAAAACTCAAACACTTTATATAGACATAAAATCAAACCCCTTATGTGCAACACAAAAATTCTAAACAAAAATCAACTCTAAATTGAAACTCCAAATCAAAGCTTTAAACTCAACACTAACAAAATAAAATAAAATTAGTAAAGGCATTTTAGTCATTTTACTTATAAGGAAAATAAAATTGAAAGGAAAGTAGTTTATATATATAAACACATATCAAAGTTATAAATCGCAGCCTCGTACAATGGAAGTGTCCGTTGAATTCAGCTGCTGCGGTCGCAAACTATGGCATCGCAAGCACAATCACAGCCACATATAGCATTTTAAATGGGTATTTTGTATTGATGACCAAATAAAACTACATTCAAATAAGTAGATATGGAAAACAAACATTCAAGGGAGAAGAAAATTCATGCTTGCATCAATTAAAGTCTAAAGCTACAATGTTGCACGCAAAAGCTGTGAACAGGCATATTCATCGGCACGGACAAAAGAAAGAGAAGTGTACTTTAATAGATGAAAGATGGAAAAGGAATTACCTTTCAGCAAATAGAGGAACCCTAGAAAGAGAGAGGAAACAAATGCAGATGAATGGCAAAGGATTTAGAATTGCAATGTCTTAAGCAGTGGCGGAGCTTGCCGGAAAAGCTTGGGGTGGCCAATATAAAGATAAACAAAAAAATTCAAACAAAAATGCAACAAAACTCAAACACTTTGTATGCAACAAAAAAAACTCAAAACTAACAGAATTCCAAATCAAAACTAACACTGGAGCAACGATTCAAAACTAACAGAATTCCAAATCAAAACTAACTAACAAAAATCAACACTAACTAACAACAATCAGCACTAACAAAATAGAAATCTGAACCTTTTGAACAAAACAGCAACGCGATCTGGAGACAAATGAGGTTGCGGCGAACAGAGAACGACGAACGGCCACAGAGGCAGTCAGGCAGAGGCGGCCGCAGGCGCGCAGAGAGCAGAGGAGCGATCTGGACTGGAGGCAGAGTGAGGCGGCCGCGCGTTTGCAGTGATTAGTGAATCTGAATCTGGAGAAGGGAGAGAGGAAGGCTGGAATGGAGAAGGGAGAGAGGAAGGCTGGAATAGAGAGGAAGAAAGAGAAAATTGAATTAGGTTTAGGTATTGTTGTAATTTTTGAGTTTTAACAAGGCCATTTTAGTCATTCACTTATAAACTTTTTTTTTTATTATTTTTTGGGTGGCCGCGGCCACCCCTGTCACAACAAAGCCCAGCCAGTGTTATCATCTTCAACAAATTTTAACACATCAACGTCACATCCCAACGCGAATTCATTTATTCCATTTGACCCCTGACATATAATTTGTAAAGCATTTCTATAAACAATCTACTATGATATATGCGTAATCTCACTTCTTGCCTTTTTTATGACCATTTCAAAAACATTAGCATAAAAGCAAGAAAAACATATGAACAATAAATTATCAAAACCCCAAACTACGCAGTGCGGGCTCAAAGGAGAAAATTAACAAAAACCACATACCTCAAACAATATTTTCATCCTCTTTCGGGAACGGTGTTCTAGGATTCATGCGTGATTTCCCTTATCCTTTCTTCTTTGATTTGATCCCAATCTAACCCTTTATATTTTATTTATCAAAGTTATCTTAATTATTATACATTTAAATAATTGTTTTAATATGACTTGACACGAGTTTAATATATTATTAAATACCACATCAAATTAAAATGTGTCACATCAACGTTTTAAAAAATATTTCGTCCAATTTCAAAAATTAACAAAATTAAAGACTAAAGTTGCGTATTTAAAAAATAAAAGATCAAAATATATAAATTATTAAACACAGTACGAAAAATGCAATTAAACCATACAACTGAATAATTATAAAATAAAAAAATACTAGCAAGTATTAAATGGGGGATAAGCATTACAACGAAAATTTTTAAATAAATAATTATCGAGTAATAATGCAGCTGTCAGCGGTTAATGTACTGGCACAATCTAAGCAAATCAAAAGGACATGAAGGATATATTTCAAGAGGTCTTTGAATATTTTTTTTCCATGACCACCATCACGCATTATAAGCACATAAAAAAATTATATATTTCCTTTTGAGTTGGTGAACAAGCAATCCAGTTCAACTTTATGCACACAATTCTTATGACTCTTGATAATAATTGGATGACGTCACATCACAATGTCAAGCATTAGAATCAGCACCAGCCGGTTTTGCATTGAGAAGAGGCTGGAGAGCTTTGACAACAATGGTCATGTTTGGCCGGAAATCAGCTTCATACTGAACACACAGTGCTGCAACAGCTGCCAACTACATATCCACATCAAATGATTAGTCACATTTTGGATACTATCTTAGTTCAATTTAAGCCATGTTTGAGTTGGAAAAATTATTTTCTGTTCTTTGTTATCAATGTTTGTTTTCAAAGATTTGTATAAATTATTTGCACTATTTCCTTTACAAATATTTGAAAACACCAAATATAATGAAAACAACTAACAGTTTTGCAAATCTTTTTTGGTAATGATCCTCTTGTTTTCAAGAGGAAAGGATTCTGATAATTCGAAATTTAGTCGGTAGGTAAATAAAGTAAGTAAAATCTGACAAAAAAAAATTGTTTTAGACAAAAAGATATAGCGGGATGTAGGCTATAATTTTGCAATCAGAAGTAAAAACAACAACAGAATTTTTTTTTTCTCTGTCCAAACAAACCATTTAAAAATAATGAATGAACAAACCTTAGCAATAGCCTTTGGCGGATAGTCATTGTTTAGCTTAGGATCCACACATTGTTTTACTTTGTCCTCACTCAACCTTGGAGTTGCCTAAAATAGTTATAAACAAAACAATATTAAGTTAATTAAACCTCAGAAAAAGAATCAAATTGGGTTTAGACATACCCAAGTCACAAGACTTTGTTGCCCTTTAGGCATTGTGTGGTCTACTGGCTTTCTTCCTGTCAAGAGTTCTAAAAGCACAACTCCAAAACTATAAACATCACTTTTTTGTGTTATTTGCCCTGTCATGGCATACCTGAAGATGGAAGTGATCATTATCAAAACATAAAAAATAAACATAAAAGCACATATTAACCTCAATTACTTTTTAATACAAAAAAGAATATTGCTCACTTATATGTCCAAATACCATATTCTTCATTTTGCATATAAGGTTATGGCTATGATTAATTATGTGACAGTTTAGTAACCTCTTCATTTTAATGGACAGATTTTATAAAGTTATAGGTCAACTCTACCATTTTTTATTCAACCAAGGACAGTTCAGTATTAACCATAACATAATCTCAAAAATAAACTATGAGGAATGTAAATTTAAAAGGTATACTCTGGAGCATGATAGCCAAATGTTCCCAAGACTCTTGTTGAATGTAACCGAGCTGCCGTGTCAGAAGACTGATTTGTTAAGCTGAAATCAGCAATCTTGGCCTCATAGTCATTGAACAGCAAGACATTGCTGGATCGAACGTCGCGATGAACTATAGAAGGCTGAACCTTTTCATGAAGAAACTCTAGGCCTTTTGCTGCACCAAATGCAATTTTTGCTCTTTGGCTCCAACTTAAAACTGGACCAGGTTCAGCACCCTGTACACCCTTCCTTCCTGCAAAATCAAAAGCAAAAGCCTTGGTTAATGGTTTCAACCAAGGAACAAGCACTATATCCATAACAAAGTAGGTTCCAGCAACACCTTGTGTAACATGATTTCCAACACTCTCTTCTAGTAGTAGTATTAAATTTGAAATTCAAATGTGTCAATGTACTATGAAAATGACTAACACTAAATATATAAAAATAGTGGAACCTAAATGAATTTTAACCGGCAAAAGAGAGATTGTAGGAAAGAGCGTTAAAAACTGTGTTGGTAGCTCCCGATTAAATTATATGGTTATAGGCATACCATGTAATACATCATGCAAAGAACCCAAACTTGCATATTGATAAACCAAAATTCTGTTGTCTGCCTCTAGACAATATCCAGTCAACTCCACAAAATTGTCATGTTTGAGTCTTGAAACAACTGATAACTGCACAATATTCCATAGTAACATAACACAATGTAACAACATCAAGAGCCAAAACATTGCTTCAATGGATTTTACAATATCACTTTTTTTACCTGAGCAGTGAAATCGGTGTCGGGTTCAGGCGAAGAACTAGTATCAAGCTTCTTAATTGCAGCTTCAGTACCATCACTCAATTTTGCATAGAAAACCCTTCCATAGGATCCTTCACCAATAAAAGCCTTTGAACCGAAGTTTCCTGTTAACCTATTTAACTCATCCAATGGCATAGCGGGTATTTCAATTGGTAATACTTTCTGTGGAGCACCACTCTTGGCAACATTGCCTCTTGGCTCTCCTCTGTCATTGCCTATATTCATAGAAAGCTACTATAAAATTATCACTCACAGTCTTAAGTGTAATAGTTAACTGAGTACATAAAAGAATAAATTAAAGCATCACATATGCATAACTTGGATAACATTATATAGATAGTTCTAGAAAATTAAGCCAAAGATTGGATACCACTTTATCATAATGTATGACATATAAATGAGAAGAGCAAAAGTGAAAGTTTAAAAGATGTCCGTTTAATACTTAGGCTTCAAATTGTTCTGTGACTGTCCAAAAAGCAAACAAAACTTCTTTGGGCAGTAAATGCAAAATCACTAATGTTCAAGTCTTCCAAATATATACAAAGAATAAGAAGTAGTATTGAAGCAGATACATGGAAATGATTAATCAATAGATAAAAATGAAAACATTACCTCCGCCTCCACCGTATGCGTTACCCCCTCTTGATGGTGCAGCGTATTGATTTGCAGGTGGCCCACTGCTCTCTTCTTCTGCACCTCCACAACACAACATACTTCAATTACTCCTAGCTGCACTCTCAATAAGCCATCGATGACAGTAATGAATCACCTGAAAATAGCTCAACTGTCAAAAACTTTCCACCACACATATTATTGCCTATTGACATAATTCAAATTTACTGCTACCCTCAGTCCCTCTTTCAAATTTAGTACACCAATTGAAAATAAGACAAAGCTATTAGAGTAGCAACTTCAGTTCAAAAGAAAACATATACGAAAAAATGCAAACAAAAAACACATCAGATTTGATCATGTAGTTCAGCCAACTGTACCTACATCTCCAACTACAAAGCGGTATTCAAGCTTAGGATTACAAATCACAACTTGAGTTTAAATACTACAATTCAGTTTACAAAATTAACGCTGAACCGCAGCGCGGAGGCTTTTCCCTCCACACCCCAACAACCAGTCCACTTATCAATAAACTGCAAGCAATACCATTAAAAGGACATTGTACAATTGGAGAAGAAGAATATTCATAGCTTTGCATATCAAATCTCAATAAATTTTCTCCAATTCTATATATTTTTGGATAGACATCCTAAACACAAGGCACAAACATAACAGTAATACACATTATGCTATAATAGCCGCAACTTCATCATATTGTTTAATTAATATTTTTTGTGTTATGGACACAAGCCAAGTCCCTAATAAGAAAACTTGCCTAGCAATCAACAAAATAACATTAAAAATGTAGGGTTACAAAATGTGTTGTTGGCATCATTACAGAACAAAATCCTCCCTCCAAGCTAGCATACTAAACAAAATTGACAGGAAAATGACATTGAAAAATGTTTAACACAAATGAAGAAATTAATTACCTTTAACGCGTTACCTGATCGAACCGGAAGCTGAATGAAATAATGTGTGGCAGAGAAGATAGGTTGAGGGAAAAAGAAGGATAAAAAGCATAGAAAATTATATTATAGTATTGATTTATTTACAATAATAATAATAATAATAATAATTTCGAAATAGAAATGCATGGAGATGAAGGTAGTTTGGTGTAGTGTAATGATGAAGGACGTTTTTGGAAGAAAGGGAGATGTGTTTGTTGTGTTAGCGGGAATATCGGTTTGGTGATGAAGAAATCATACCATATTATTCGCATGCAACCTTCTATTTTAGTGCTATTCTCGTCTAATCCAACACACACCAAAACAGAACACAAACGTGCAAAGAAATATTACTAGTATATATTCAAAACTATACTGATTTTATGTTTTAATTATATATGGACAAACTAACCGATTTTCTTTTTTTGTTGTCAACTCTGTTCTCTGTGTCGTTTTTTTGTTGTTGTTGTTTTTGAGAGGCTCTATGTGCCAGATTACATCTAACATTGACAAAAGAAAAATATAATAAAATTAGTGTTGTTCTATGTCTTCAAATATAATATTAATTATTTTATTTCAATTTGACAATCAAATTAATATCATGGACATCACTTTTAAATTTTTATATTCCATTGTGTAATTATTTGTAATAATAATTTTGTAAATTATTACATTCTTTCATTTATTTATAATTGTTTTTTAATCTACATGAAATAATATAAATTGATATTCTCAATATCTTTGGTATATTTTTAACTATTCTAAAAGAGTTGTTTATTGTAAAACTCTTTTATACTTTTTGTGTGCTTAATAATAGAGTCTTTTAATAAATTATAAATTACTTTAATTTATTTAAAAAATCCTATTTCAAAATTAATTTTAAGCAGCAAGATATGATGGGTGTTGCTCAATTGTTGTGCATTGCCAAACTTATCATTCCTATGAGTGTTTTAAATGTTGGAGAGTTTAAAGGACTGTCTACAACTTTAAATTATTTACTCAACTTTAAATTATTTGTTATATTATTTGATATATGAATCACTTTTTTTATTTAAACCAATATATGACTAACCACTTCGACTTGTATAGGTCCAATAGGAACTTGAGTTTAGAATATAATTAATTGGTGCGGTTATCTCAATTTAGAAAATGCCGAGGTTAGATCATTTTTGTAATTCAGGCTATTTAGTTAATCTGGTGATCATTTTGTATCCTTGACTGATTGTCATTATGCCGTAGTCAAAGGTGGGACTTTGGAGAACTTGTATGCTTGAGTTGGAGTCATCATTTGTGTTCTGTTATTAATGTTTTTACTGTATTCATTTGAACTTTGTATTATTTAGCTTGGCACAAGTTGTGCTTAAGATAGCTATTTTATTAAAAGTTTTGGCTTATATAACAAAAAAAACTCTTGAAGAGAGACAAAAAAAGCATTAGTAAGCTAAAGGATAAATAACAAGTAACCCTCAAATCTACGATATGTGGAATTGAAAGAGAATCTGTATATGGAGAGATTAATATAGCACTAGTGATACACTTTGCAAGAGAGCAAAATCTTAAAACAAACACAAATAGGCTCTATACAATGATCACTTGAACATCCTTAATGCTTAATACCTTATATTAATTTACATCTCTCAATCTTCTTTCCATATACGACCGGTGATTCTCAACTTCAACTCTTGTTTATCCCCACCAGAAAAATAAAGAGCTTGATTCCTCTGAATTATAAGTCCATCTTGACTATCTCTAACTTTACTATGACTGTCCCGAATGGTCCTCGGAATTCCTTGCCATATAAGTTTGCGCCCGTTTGCGCCAACTTCCAAGCTGTAGCTGAATTTTTTTGCTTCGTTGTCATCGCCCATAAACCGTAAGAAAGCCATAAAAACTGGAGCTGTACCTAGCTGGAAAGCCTCAAAGTGCAAGCAGAAATACCTTCCATAACAATTGAAAACCTGTAAGCAAGAGAATTTGAAATGCAAGAGGGGTTTTTATGTTAGTCTTATTAGGAGAATGCAAGTTAGTTAAAGTTAATTCAAGTTAGTTAGTTCGTCCTCGCAATAAGCTCCCTAGAAATAGAGCTTTATGCATCAGATTTTTTAATCTTTCCAACACGATTTCTCTTGAAAATCATCAAGCTTACTTTCCATTCTCCTCCTCCATTTGTAAGTCTTAGATTAGAAATTAAAAATGAGATCACAATACAAAAGACAAAAGGTGAACAGGAAAAAAAATTCAACCATGCAATTAAAATGGATAAGTTAAAACTTCAATTTATTGATAACAAGTCAAAAGAGCACATGCCTACGTGTAGGTCATGTGATCCATATGCAATACTTAGAAAGCAAGACTAATTAAGAAACTGCCAACACCACTTGCAGATAACTTAGAATAGTACAGAAGATTTTTATTTTTTTGTGAATAGAAAAAAACAAGTATGACCATATGTGCACGCAAAATTAAATGTCACATGTTATACGATATATACTGAAATTTTTTAAATATTAAATAATAAAAATAACATGCAAAAATGCTAGTAATCTAGAAGATAGAGTCAATCAAATCAACAAACAGGCCAGTTGTTATTACAATGCATTAAACAACTTACGGTTAGCATCCATGTGGCATTTTCAACTTCATGTGGATTTGTTTTGACATATCGATGATTGAAGGTGAATCCATCATGCATGTCAACCTTGTGTTCATCCTTGAGATGAGCAACAAGAGTTGGAATGTCACCCATCACAGAGCACTCAGATCCAGCATAGGGGCAATTGTATGGACGAAATCCGCAATTTTGCTCGTGCTTAAGTTTAGCATAATAAGGGAAAATATCATTACAACCTAGACTCTGATATCTGCAAGGAAGCTCCAAAGATTCTGCCACTTTCTCCAGAGCCAAGCACCTTATATTCCCAAGATCATGGTGACAAGTTGGGCACAGATTGTGGACTTCAATCTTACAATTTGAACATAATGTATGGCCATTGGGGCACTGAAAAAGATGATGAAGAGATAAAAGAAATATTAGAAATTTATAATTTAGTCAAAAATTAAAAGGCAAGATAGATTAAGTTATGGCCCAAACATGTTAGGCACTAAGCCCAAATTCCATGAGATATATTAGTTCATGAGGCACCACTTTCTAGAAGGATCTAGATAGATTCTATTAGGATGAGTCAATGTAATGTTAGTTTGTTAGAGTGTGGAGAACATGTCAATTTCTGTTATGCTTGGAATTGGTGAATGCAATAATCAACAAGAATGAATAAGAAGAAAGTTTAATTTTAACATAGTTTAGCCATAGTCTAGTGTCTCTTTTAGTGCATTTCTTCTCCTTTCTCTGTACCACTAAAATGTGGTAAATTAAAAATCCATAGTAAACATGTGAAGTAAAAATGATGATTAAGTTTAAGGAAACTCTGTTATCATCTTCAAATGTAATCATCATCTTATATTAACTAGTGACTATGAAGCTAAAGGATTACAACGCCACTATTTGTATGCTAATATCTATTTCATGAGTGCAACAGTACATTTGAAGAAAGGTTGTTCTGAAACGCAAATAGACGCTCGAAGAAAAGAAAGAAAGAATTTGCAAGCACTTTACCTGGTGAATTGGGGGATACATCAAATTCTTGCAGACAGGGCACCCGAGTAAGTCATGCACGCCGTTCTTCGAACTAGTTCCATTCTTTCCATTCAACCCAACACTAGTAGATTTTGTAAGTGTACTGTTACTCTTGGCCTCGGATTTAGCCTTGCCTGTTTCATAATCTGAAGACAAGAGATGAGATTCAAGAACTTCTTTGAAAATACTGCCTCCAGGAGCCATTTCTGACCCGATCTAAAGGGTTTCTTTCAAAATGACTAGGAACCAGAGCTCAACTTGATTCCAATTTCTTCAGCTTTGAATTTATTTTAGTGGCATGCTACAACTGTTAAATAGTAAATTGGTCGGTGCATAAGAACTTATGATATTCTTTAGTTCAAAGTATGAAATTCGAACATAAACACTTGAACAATTATGATGTACTTTTTCAGACAGAATTAAACCTCGATAGAGTTTCCCGAGGATTATTTAACACGAGTAAGCTACATTCACGAGCAACATTCTCTGGCCAACACTGATCATGTAAATGATAATTACTTTTGGCGGTGCTAGCCAAGATTCAAGTAGTCAAGAACAGAAACATGCCTGAAACATGATAAATTGATAATAACATCAAGCAACATAATTACATAAAAGTGAAATCTGTAAACAGAACCTCTCAAACTCAAAACAACACTGAGATGGATAAAATTTAACACTTTTTGTATGTTGTGAAAATTAAAACCGAATTCCAATTGTTAAGCCTTACTAGACACAATATGTCTCAGATAACAAGTAGAACATTTACTGGTTACCCTACAATATGTGATTCCAATCCAACAGTTATACTATTGTGAAATTGGTAAATTGATATTGAAAGTTGCAAAGTGCTTCAGTTTGAGGAGTAACAATAAAATAAACAAAAGCCAAAACATAAAATCAAAAGGGTAAGCAGAAATTCCATCCTAGTTCCTCTCAGGGGTAGCACATATCTTGTAAAATGCAAACCCAGATCAATTTCAGACAGAGGCTTGCATCTCTCACTATTCAACAACATTGACCCTCATTTTACTGCCTAATATTTCTATTGCAACAACACGGAAGCAACAAATTCTGCTTCATAATGAAAATCTACAGTGTTGTGCCTTCAATTTTAGATCAAAATGATATAAAAAACCTACAGAAATAAACAAAATTAAAAAACTCAGAAATTAAACCCCGAGCAGCAAAAATCTAGTTGGCTTTGCAAGAATACAATTACCTTCTAGTATCAATCCAACCAATAAAAAACTGGAACAAACAAGGGGCAAAACTACAGAGATAAAAAATTAAATGCAAAAATCTCAAAAACCTCAATTTAACAATTCATCACAAACAAGTATCAAAAGTAACCTATGTCCATAAATAGAATCACAAAACAATAAAAGTCAGAAAGTGAAGACAAATCTGAAAACAAAAACGTTCAAAAACCATACCAATCAAAGGAACAAACAAAAACCCAAAAGATGTAAACAACGTGAAAAACAAAATCTAAAATATCAAAACAAATAAAAAAACAAAACCCCAGTTTAGAATTCCAAGCCTAATCTATGTCCGTGCGTGCCACGAACAATTAAAATTAATAAAATCAAACAAACACATAAGAAAACAAAAAAAGATTATAAAAAAATAATGCAAATGAAACTAAAGACAAGAAACATTTCGAACAAAGAGCTCCGCAAGTTGCGGAAATTACCACCTTATGCGAAGTATATTGAGATTGAAGAAGAAGAAGAAGAAAAAGCGTGTCTTGTTGAGTTGACCAACACAACAACGTTTGTTTCTTCTGCTTCGAAATCGTGTGATTCTTTTTCCTTGTATTCTGCTATGTTTCTTTCGTTTTTATTTATCTTTCTCTTTCTTGTTGTCTTCTTTTTATATTTTTGAATTTTGGGAAATTAAAAAAAGAAAGTATTTTGGGGTTATTTCATTGTTTTTTTGTTGTCTGGTTTATTTCTTATCTTCACAACCAACCATACGTTGCCAAAACAACAAGGTGGTCCTGTGCTGTAACTCTTCCCGCACGCGACGTTTAAAAATAAATGTCTTTTTCTTTTTCAAATTTTTTTTCGGTTTTTTTCTTTTTTTTTACTTTTTCCTTGTGTCCCTTCACATCAATTTTACTTTACATTTGTTTTCCATTACTGAAAGGGTGACTTTTGGTAAGTTCAGTTTATCATTTAATTTTTTTACTAAAATTGTTTTTATAAAAAATGATTATCTGAAATATGTTTGGTACTCATTACACATAAATGAGTGATAAATAAGTAATATTATACTAGTAAACAATGATGTTTTTTCATTGTTTATAATGAATGCATTATTGCAATTATTATAAATTACATTATTTTCTTTTGATTATCTTTCACACAGGTAGGATATCAAGTAGGATATCAAATAAGATGTATAATAATTAAAGATGAAATTAATAAATATTAGTATTTGAGTGAAAAGTAAAAGACTAATATTAATATAAAAAATCATGTGACTTTTTTTAAATGTTTAAGTGATATATAAATTATTTTTAATCATAATTATTTATATATGATTAAATGATCTAAATTTAATCTTAGGATATCAAGTAGGATATCAAATAAGATGTATAATAATTAAAGATGAAATTAATAAATATTAGTATTTGAGTAAAAAGTAAAAGACTAATATTAAAATAAAAAATCATGTGACTTTTTTTAAATGTTTGAGTGATATATAAATTATTTTTAATCATAATTATTTATATATGACTAAATGATCTAAATTTAATCTCTTCAAAATTATAAGATAAATCACTTTGTTACACCGTAGACTAAAGCTTAAAAATTGTTCAAAATTCTAATGACCACATATATTGTCTCATTGAAATAGTAATTTGTGGTTCTTTAATTTTTAGATTGAAAAAATTACTTTAGTTGATGCATTGATAAAATCAAATGAAACAATCACGTGTCTCTTAAACTGAATTTGCTAAATTACATAATTTAGGCCACCTTCTTAAACTTTAGAACAAGAACAACTTTGATTTTCTGGATGTAGATCATTATTAAAGTTGATAATCAACATTATTAACTATTTGAGTTACTCTTAAGTTTTTTCCAATAAATTGAACATAAATAAATTATTCATTTGAAATCATTTATGTGAAGGTGAAAATCAAGATACCAAACAACAATTTTGATAAATATCACCGAAATGCATTCACTAACTTGTCCTACACCACGTGAATTAAATTCATTTTCTCTATATGAGGTATGCGGACAATTTTTAAAATTTTTCTTTATTGATAAACAAAAACTAGTTAAGAAATGAAAGCACGTAAAGAAAGAAAAAAACATCAAATAGTAACATTATGATTTTATATTATTCAAAAGATACTTAATTCAAAATCAAGTTGTAGGAGACATAGATAATAAACTATGTGAGCTAGTAAGCAAAATATGGAACGCATGGTACAATATGAGTCAATATTGTATGCTACAAAAACCAAGTAATGATTGTTTTCGAGAAATACCTCAAATAGTACATATTTGATATTTTTTTACAACATATATGATATTATTTTGGCGTTATCGTCATTTGATACTACTTCAAGTAACATCTGATTATTATTTTATATTGCCTAAATAATTTTCATCCCAATTAAATAAAAAGGTATTTTATAATCGTAACAGAAAAGAAGGTATATATTATATATAACAAAACAACAAATATTTTATCAAACACCATAGCGACGTTATAATGCCTAAGTTTTTATTATTTCATATATTATGCCAAAGACATTTTATCAAATACCTTAGACGCATCAATCAAATAGTGCAATAGTGCAATAGTGCAATAGTCATCCCCAAAACATAGTTTTCAAACGGTAAACTAAGAGGAATTTAATCAAATACATTATAATTAAAATTATTAAAAGCGAATTAACATACAAAAGAGTAGTGAGCTTACCTTGGACCTCTGAAACTCTTGAACACAATCTTGTTTCATTATTTTTCAGCACTCTTAACCACCATTGGTTGCAGTATGAAGAAGAATGAGGTGACCATACATTTAAATAGAGTTTGTAATAAATTTGGATGATTACAATTTAACAAATGTTGGAATGCTTTGCAAAAAGAAAGGAAGGAAGTAGGTGAACTCGTGACAAAATTATGCATATCATAAACGTGATACGAGTTGTTGATAACAATTATGAAGGGAATGAATGAAGGCAATAAATTTTAGAATGAATTTGTGAATTATAATGAATGTTACGACTAATCACTACAGAAGATATAATCAATTTTGGCAAGCACAATTGATATCTCTTCAAAATTCAAAACGCGTTCCTAATAGAAGAAAATCGTATTGGATGGTTATAAGATCTCCATCAATTCTTAGTGCATGTTTGGTATGGATTTTTGCAGTGCTATAAATCAGAGTTTCATAATTTCTTACAAACACAAAACATACTGATATCAAATACCTGCTTTTTTATTTTTTTACATAAAAATGAATTTTCTTTATATTAAAATAAAAATAATATAATTAGTCTAATGATTAAGAAAATTAAAAATAGGTTACAGTAGTAGAAATTAATGCAAAATAACTATAACTAAAACAAAATTTCTAATTCTAATAACTATGTTAATATCATGGTCAAAATAACGTGTAATCCACCCGTTTTTAATGTCATTCATTGCTGAAAAAAATATTCACTTACTTAGACAGATCATTTGTAAGGTTGCATTGAATTTGGTAATAGTGGTAGTCTTCATAAGCCTCATACTCTAAATATGGTACTGAATAAAATAAGTAATTTGTCTTTGTGAATACTGTATTAATACGGAAAAATAAAAAACGTTACATTATGATAAACAATAAACCAACGCTACATTAAGACGATGAAATCATAGATAAAACATTAAATTTAAAAAAAAAAAACTTATTTAAATATAAGAAATAAAAAAATATAGTGATTTTAAACAAAAAAATGAATAACCTGTAGGATGAAATAAGAGGAAGAGAAAACCTAAATTATTTTTCACTAAGGGGTGGAGAGTTGCTATTTACATGTTGAACATGTATTTAATAGCGGATCATGCTTCTATTAAATTCAATTTAACCCATTCGACTTAATCGTGGATTTAATCATTTCGTTTTTAAATATAACAATTTTGATCAAACTATTTTTGGGCACTTTGCAATTAAATCAAACTAATTTTTTATCACTATAACGTTATACTTTCTTTGAATTTAATTATAAGCAAAAAAATATAAATATACTTGTTCAACTCAAATATAATTAAGTGTGAATGCCCTTAATTTAATTTGTTAATGATGAGAAGAAATAACCATTATAATTAAAGATAAGTTAGTAAATATATTTTTTTTTAACGTAAAATCAATAAATTTATTACACCTAATCAATTTCTTTTTTGTGGTAAAATAACATTTATCAGATAATTGAAAGACGATTGTACTAAGAAGTATGTGATGGAGCATTCCTCTTCCACACATTATCACTTACAAGGAAAATTGCATTAAAAAAAAAAGAGGACAATAACAAATTCCGTATTTGAAGTCTAAAAACCCAAAATTTATTCCATATACATACAGTGGCTAGAGGTAAAAGACAGTCCACAATTTTTAGTTCTATCAAATTACATGTCATTTTCTAACTCTTACGAATATAAGTGGTTTTAAGTTACACCAAATTCATTCATGGCATGTTTATAAATTATTTGAATGGTCGAGGGGAAGAAAACATGGTTATTTCATTAAGATTTGTAGACAACAAATTATTCCAAAAAAATATAACAATGCTGATGTTATCCAGCAAAACAAAACTTAGATATACAAATTTAATTTAAACACATAAAAAAAACACAGAAACAAACAAATATACCGACAAACAGACTAATTATAAAAGCATAAATCAAACAACACAAGATATATCAAATTATAAAACATCTCTGATGATTTTGATGGTGGGAGACACTAGCCTTGTGCGACCTTCGATATAAGGTGACATGAGGTTCTGATGACGTCTGCTCCGTCAAATATAAAACTACTACGAGTGAGATAATTGTGTTGGTGGTTGTGTGGGTGAAGGTGGACTCTTCAAGGTGGTGTAGGAAATGAGCGAAAGATGATCTTCAAAGAGGAGGAAGGCATCAATTGAAGAGTGTAATACCTTTAGAGATTTAGAGAGGAAATAGTCTCCATAAAGGAGGATATAGTCTTCATGAAAGAGTGAGAGAATAAAGCTATAGAGATTCAGAGAGTAAAAACATATATGATTGCTAAAAAGAGAGAATTAGGGAGAAGACAAGTATCTATTCATTTAACTGTTATCATTAATAAATATAAAAGTAATTATTTTTGTTTATAAATAAATCTAAAGGAGTATGATATTGGTACATAATTTTAGTCTAGTCTCATCCATGCTATACCAACAAGAAGAACTCCATCGTCAGGCTTAGAAAATTGACTGGAAAATAAGCTAAATGATATTAATCGTTGAGATTGGACTTGAACATCATTTTCCCTCTCATTTTGTGGCTCAGTTGAAAAGTTATAAACATTTAATCTTGTACTTAATTTCTTACAAAACTTGCTATGGCAATATTATTGACATTATTGTTATTAAGCTTGCAATATTAGTTCTTATAGGTGAGTTATGCCAAGCTTATTGATAGGTCATTTAGCACATGAATGATCCATGCATCTGCAAGCAACAAACATTTCCATGGCCAACTCACTATTAGTATAAAGTGCTACAAGAGACCTTTAAAAAAAATAAAGGGCCTCACTACACATAAAGTCATAAACAATCATTTCCGCGCCCATCTTCCAAAAAAAATAAAAATTCATTTCCGCGCCCACCAAAAATCAAAAAAGCAATCTCTCTCTCTCTCTCCTCACTCCCTCCGTCAAAGAAAAAAGATTCCCTACTTTCCTCAATCCCTGCACCGCACTACACTTCAACGACGCCGTTTCCCACTTCACTGGCAACAATGGACGACGAAGAAGAGCAAAAGAAGCTTCCAGATCTAGTAAAAGCACTAGTCCACAATCTCCTCTCTCAAAAACTTCCCCCAAATTCCCCACCCTTAAACCCTAACTCCCCCGAATTTCAAAACTCCCTCCGTTACGCTCACCGCATTCTCTCCAGCCACCTCACTCCCTCCATAACACCCGACGCCGCATCAATCGCCGAATCCATCAAACGCCGTCTCGCCACCCAAGGTAAATCCTCCGAAGCCCTCTCTTTCGCTGACCTATACACCAAATTCGCTTCCAAAGCCACCGATGTTGATAACAAGTGGGCCCTACTTCACCTCTTCAATATCATCTCACAAGATCGTAAAACCGCCGCTAAGTCTCAACTCGACGCTTCCAATCTTCTTCCCAATTTAACCCTATCCGATAACAACGTTACACGGCGCATCGATAATAGGGGGTGGAACGACGGCGTTTTGCTTCTCGCTAAGGATCCTGAGAATCGACGTGATATTGCGTTTCGTGAGTTTGTGAAATTGGTGAAGGAAGAAAATGATGTTACTGAGGAGGCTATGGTAACTGATGTGCTTTATGCTTGTCAGGGAGTTGATGGTAAGTACGTGAAATTCGATAGTGAAGATGATTGTTATGTTTTATTGGACTCAGTTAGGGTTTCTAGGTCTACTAGGAGTATGGTTCATAAGCTTTGTGAATTGGGGGTTTTGTTTAAGAAGGTTATTGGGTATATTAAGCAGAGTATGGATCGTTTTCCGGCGGAAGATGTGGGGACGGTTGGTCAGGCTTTTTGTTCTGCATTGCAGGATGAGTTGTGCGAATATTATAAGTTGTTGGCTGTGCTTGAGGCGCAGTCTTCGAATCCGGTTCCTTTGTTGTGTGAATCGGCCAGTTCCAGAAACTATCTTTCGCTTAGGAGATTGGCGGTCTGGGTTGCGGAGCCAATAGTGAAGATGAGGTTGATGGCTGATTTGGTTGAGAAGTGTAGGGTTTTACGGGGTGGGGCGATGGCTGGTGCGATTCATTTGCACGCACGGCATGGGGATCCGCTGGTTCACGAGTTCATGAAGAGATTGCTTCAGCGTGTGTGTTCTCCGCTTTTTGAAATGGTGAGGAGGTGGGTTTTGGAAGGGGAGTTGGAAGATATTTTTGCTGAGTTTTTCATTGTTGGGCAGCCTGTGAAAGCTGAATCCCTTTGGAGAGAGGGATATAGGCTCCATGATGCCATGCTTCCTTCTTTTATTTCAGCTTCTCTTGCTCAGCGGATTTTGAGGACTGGAAAGTCCATAAATTTTCTTCGTGTTTGCTGCGAGGACCGTGGTTGGGCTCGTGCCGCAACTGAAGTTGCCACTGATACAGGGGCCACGGCTAGACGCGGTGGTTTTGGTTATGGTGAAACTGATACCCTCGAGTCATTGGTTGATGAAGCTTCAAAAAGAATTGACAAGCATCTATTGGATGTAATTTACGATAGGTATAAATTCAAAGAGCATTGTCTTGCGATTAAGCGGTATTTGTTGCTTGGCCAAGGTGATTTTGTGCAATATCTAATGGATATTGTTGGGCCTGAACTTTCTGTGCCAGCTAACACGATAAGCTCTTTCAAACTTGCGGGATTGCTGGAAACTGCCATCCGGGCCTCAAATGCTCAGTATGATGACCCTGATATTTTGGACAGGCTCAGGGTCAAAATGATGCCACATGAAAGTGGTGATAGGGGCTGGGATGTATTCTCACTTGAATATGATGCAAGAGTTCCACTAGATACTGTGTTCACAGAGTCTGTGATGGCGAGGTATTTAAGAATTTTTAATTTTCTATGGAAGCTTAAAAGAGTGGAACATGCACTTATTGGTGCCTGGAAGACCATGAAACCAAACTGTATAACTTCTAATTCCTTTATTAGATTGCAAAGTACAGTAAAGATGCAGTTAGTTTCGGCATTGAGGCGCTGCCAAGTTCTTTGGGTTGAAATCAATCACTTCATTTCAAACTTGCAATACTATATAATGTTTGAAGTCTTGGAGATATCATGGTCAAACTTTTTAAGTGAGATGGAAGTAGCCAAGGATCTTGACGATCTACTTGCAGCTCATGAGAAATATATGAATTCAATTGTAGAGAAATCTCTCCTTGGAGAACTCTCTCAGTCCCTTTACAAGTCACTAATAGTAATATTTGATCTTATATTACGTTTTCGGAGCCATGCAGATCTTTTGTACGAAGGTATTCACGAGTTGCAAGCAAGGTATGGATCTTAATTTTCTTCCCTACGCCTTTCACTCCATCTCTCCACCCCATATTGCCATGTTTGACATTTTATCGCCTGTTTGTTTCAGAATCACAGAGTCCTCCCTATCCTCTAGAGACCAGAAGAAAACACGAAAGCAATTGAATGATAAGTCTGCAGAACAAGGATCCTGGATAGCTGATGGAAGGAAAGCCTTAACTCAACGTGCGGGTGAATTTCTTCGAAAAATGGAACAAGATCTGGATGCAATTTCGAAGGAGTATTCATCATTGCAAGAGGAATTCATTTCTCAGTTGCCTGTACAGCAGCATGTTGATCTAAAGTTCCTCTTTTTCCGTCTTGACTTCAATGAATTTTATAGGCGGGTTGTGTCCTAGCATATAGGAAGGAAGTTTGTGAATATAACTGAGGATCAGATTGAGGCATTGTTTACTCAAGAAGATAAGGCATCCACAAAGCTTTGCAATTAGCTAACTTCCATTGTGTGTTTTAGTGGAACAATTTGTGGTGCCAAGTGTCAACTTTCTTCAAACCAACCATTCAATGAGTCATATTTGAATAAAGGTATGGTGGATTATGTCGACCACTTCATTTCACCCCCTAATGGTTTTTATGGAGATTGAGACTTTCTCTTTCTCTCTAGGTATTCAATTTTGTGGTTTGGAAGGTAGTTTTTGACGGATTTGAAGCTATTCATATTCTGATTGGATTGGTGATGTGAGCTAACACTTGTAAGTATTTGAATATATGATGATTTAGTTAGTGTCTTTGACAACTTTTGTTAGCTGTGCTTTCAGAGTTTTGGCATCTGTGTCAAAGATTTTGTATTATTTGAATGGAAATGAGGATCTAGTTTCTGTATCCTCTTGTGTTTTTTTTTTGTCTTCCCACTCTGCAAAAAGGGGAACCTGGTGCTATAGAGCTCCTGCCATAGCTGGATTGAATTGTGTAGGTATAACAGTGAACTGAAGATTCTAAGATGATCAAGATATGGCATATACCAGTGCTTGTTCATTGTTACCATTGATCAGTACAGTGGGAATTCCATTTATTTGGTAGATGACATGAATGGCTGCACACGACCACAAAGGCTTTAAGAAAATTCGATTGAAATACCAGACATGTCATATTATGAATGTGCTGATGTTTTTGCACCATGTTTCAATGCTGTTGGGAAGTTTCAACGTTTTACTTGTGGTATTTGATATTGGTTGAATTGTTAACCGAGGTTCAATCTAGCTTATGTAATTTGTATTTCGGGATATATTTGTTTATAATTCGTGTCCTGTTTTAGATTGACGAGGATGGCATGTAGAATCTGCTTGGCTAGCAATGATTGAGCTTTGTTGCATATGCACTGTCAAGTATCTTTGTATGAGGATTGACAACTAGCTGTTTTGTCAATTCGATAAGTAATCCCAATTACTTTAATAGCAAACATTTTAGTAAACAACCACTTTAATATATGCTATTACTGAAGTCTCTAAATTATCAAAATTACAAAAAACATCAACGAATCTAAGTGTCTTTTATTAGTTATTTTGAAAATTAATTGCGTCTTTAGTTAGTTTGACTCAATGAAATCATACAAAAGATACTCCAATGAATTATGCATTTATAAAGCTTACCAACTTTTTTTTCTGGGTCACACTCAATTTAAAAATTACAAACTATTATAACAATCATAATTTTTTATTGGTACTTACAGATTATGCAAATAACAAGTATATATTTTCCATGACTTAGAAATATAATTAACAACCGTGTATCTATAATATACCTCTTCACTTTCAAATATCTTCAAGATTCATTATTCACTTATAATATTTACTACACCAAAAACCAATATCTAAGAGAAAACAAAGGTTGACACTTGCATTAGGCGGCCAACTACTCCTCACGTAGAATTATCTAAGAGAAGACATGTGATTTATAACCTTAAAAAAGGATTTTAAAAAATTGTAACTTCACTGCCACATTTGTTGGACATCGACATATGACAAGAGGTATATATATGATGATGCGTTCATACAAAGTTCAAAGGTGAGAAGATACATTTCTAATAATTTTCTAAAGGTGTGGTATATATATACACATCAACTTGTCAAACCACTAGTCGCCCTCAAGCTACCACTCCACTCTATAAGGGTGGCCTGAGAGTGTTTTTTGGAGCACTAATCCAAGCAGAACCTGCAATGGCAAATCTCCACAGTGCGTCGACATGCTCTGGCTGAGCGTACTGGATTCCAACACGTGGACCTACCAAAATGTTTTCGGGCTCTGGACCATCTAAAAGTTCTAAACCACCTGCATTGCACACTCTTTTCCATTTTAAGATTTGAGAAAGCATTGATATCTATTTATCAATTTCACATTTGGAACATTGGAAATATATAGAGCTTACCAGGTGTATAGAGTGGATGATTGGACCATTCTGTTGAAAGACCTAGTGCCTGACCAACCTAAGATTTGGGAGTACATTCATATTAATCAACTTGGGAAATTAGGACGATATTTTAGATATGCAAGGACATTTGTGCGAAGAAAAAAAAGTCATCACTAATTTCTGTGTTCTTAAGATTTAAGAACTAACATGAAATGAAAAATGGTCAAACAGAGGAAGTAAACTAAATGAGGAAACCTTTATTTATTTTTGTCATCTTTAATTTATTCCTTTTCTAGCAAGAACCAGTGTTGTCATTGTGATCATAGTGAACTCTGTTTTGTCAGAATGTGTCAAATAGAAGTTACATTTTACACAAATGATGCAAAACTTTCTAAACCATCGCGTCTAATATTTGATTTAGGTGCTTCTAAGTTCTGATTCTTTATAGACGCAATTAGTACAAAATAGGAGGTTAAGCACCGTCTCAGAAAACTTTAATAAAGAGTGGATATTTGTCAGAATAGGTAAAGCATAAAACTTAATTAAACAGGAAATCAAACTATTTCACAAATCTCAAGCATGTAAAGCATATCTAAGATCACATTATAACATATATCAATCATTATTAATAAGATACAATTTTTCTTTTGTCACTTACAAAATTTAAAGAGGCAAGACCTAAAAGCTCGGATTGCAATGTGATACAACACTTATATGGTGATATGAGAAATTTTAGAAATTAAGAATTATGATAAAGCAAGATTTGAAGTAGCTAACATATCACTAGAAGAGGATCGAATAGAGATTGTGGTTTTTAAAAATTATCGTTTAACGCTATATCTTCTACGAGAGGATAAAAGTCGGAGTATAGAAATTTGAAATTTTAAGTGATACTTAAGTAAATAAAGAGGAGAAAGTATAGAAAATGACACACCTAAATTTATACTGGTTCACGTAACATAGGCTACGTCCAGTCCTCACAAACTTGTGAGTTTTCACTATAACTCAATGGTTTGTCCTCTTACGGAACTTTTTTCATTGTGTATATTCTTAGCCTTACCAGACTTACAATTTCGTTTCTTTCAGATTACAAATATTATCAAGTGTATAATAACTTGGAATATACAGAATATATGATTTGTGATGATCATATGATTTTACTTTTTACAAAAACTTTCAGTGAGGATGAGTATTTTGCAACTTTGAAGGTATTTTCACTGAAACAATGATTTTTAGTCATAAATAGAAGATAAATCAGTGTCAAAGCATGAATGAAAAAAGCAATTTAAATGAAGAGGTTAGAGGCCAAATTTTACATGTACGAGGATAGACTGCAAGAGGATGGATCTATTGTCCACATCATCCTCAGATGTTGAAAACGACTCAACACATCATTCTCAAATGTTGAAAACGACCCCAACATATTAAATACAAAAAGGTTGTAGCTAACAAGACAAAAATATAGTCTTACATGTCTTGAAGAATGAAAAAGGAAAAAGACAGCTCATGTCCAAGTTCCTAGGAGGTTTGAGCCTCATGTAAGAGGATGGACTGAATCAGTCAAAGGACAACTGGATGTCAATTCTGTAATTATGATGAATGACCTTGGACTTTTTGACTAAAGTCCCCAACGGTCATAAAGTGTTTGACACATGGAAAGAGCATCACAAGATCTCTATAAAAGGCAGGGAGCTCTTCAGTATCATACACACAACATTGCATAAAAAGAGCAAGATTCTTAAAGCTATCAAGAGCAATTTCCATCATCTCTTTATACTTTCTATAGTGTTACACTAGATCTTTGAAATATCTTTTTAGAAAGTGTTATTGTAAAGAGAAACATCATACTCACATCACTTTATAATTTTCACGTGAGTTACACTTGAAAATAGTTGAAACTTGTAACAAACAAGGTTGTAAGCTTAGTGAGGCTAAAGAATACACAGTCCATTCTGTTGAAAGACCTAGTGCCTGACCAACCTAAGATTTGGGAGTACATTCATATTAATCAACTTGGGAAATTAGGACGATATTTTAGATATGCAAGGACATTTGTGCGAAGAAAAAAAAGTCATCACTAATTTCTGTGTTCTTAAGATTTAAGAACTAACATGAAATGAAAAATGGTCAAACAGAGGAAGTAAACTAAATGAGGAAACCTTTATTTATTTTTGTCATCTTTAATTTATTCCTTTTCTAGCAAGAACCAGTGTTGTCATTGTGATCATAGTGAACTCTGTTTTGTCAGAATGTGTCAAATAGAAGTTACATTTTACACAAATGATGCAAAACTTTCTAAACCATCGCGTCTAATATTTGATTTAGGTGCTTCTAAGTTCTGATTCTTTATAGACGCAATTAGTACAAAATAGGAGGTTAAGCACCGTCTCAGAAAACTTTAATAAAGAGTGGATATTTGTCAGAATAGGTAAAGCATAAAACTTAATTAAACAGGAAATCAAACTATTTCACAAATCTCAAGCATGTAAAGCATATCTAAGATCACATTATAACATATATCAATCATTATTAATAAGATACAATTTTTCTTTTGTCACTTACAAAATTTAAAGAGGCAAGACCTAAAAGCTCGGATTGCAATGTGATACAACACTTATATGGTGATATGAGAAATTTTAGAAATTAAGAATTATGATAAAGCAAGATTTGAAGTAGCTAACATATCACTAGAAGAGGATCGAATAGAGATTGTGGTTTTTAAAAATTATCGTTTAACGCTATATCTTCTACGAGAGGATAAAAGTCGGAGTATAGAAATTTGAAATTTTAAGTGATACTTAAGTAAATAAAGAGGAGAAAGTATAGAAAATGACACACCTAAATTTATACTGGTTCACGTAACATAGGCTACGTCCAGTCCTCACAAACTTGTGAGTTTTCACTATAACTCAATGGTTTGTCCTCTTACGGAACTTTTTTCATTGTGTATATTCTTAGCCTTACCAGACTTACAATTTCGTTTCTTTCAGATTACAAATATTATCAAGTGTATAATAACTTGGAATATACAGAATATATGATTTGTGATGATCATATGATTTTACTTTTTACAAAAACTTTCAGTGAGGATGAGTATTTTGCAACTTTGAAGGTATTTTCACTGAAACAATGATTTTTAGTCATAAATAGAAGATAAATCAGTGTCAAAGCATGAATGAAAAAAGCAATTTAAATGAAGAGGTTAGAGGCCAAATTTTACATGTACGAGGATAGACTGCAAGAGGATGGATCTATTGTCCACATCATCCTCAGATGTTGAAAACGACTCAACACATCATTCTCAAATGTTGAAAACGACCCCAACATATTAAATACAAAAAGGTTGTAGCTAACAAGACAAAAATATAGTCTTACATGTCTTGAAGAATGAAAAAGGAAAAAGACAGCTCATGTCCAAGTTCCTAGGAGGTTTGAGCCTCATGTAAGAGGATGGACTGAATCAGTCAAAGGACAACTGGATGTCAATTCTGTAATTATGATGAATGACCTTGGACTTTTTGACTAAAGTCCCCAACGGTCATAAAGTGTTTGACACATGGAAAGAGCATCACAAGATCTCTATAAAAGGCAGGGAGCTCTTCAGTATCATACACACAACATTGCATAAAAAGAGCAAGATTCTTAAAGCTATCAAGAGCAATTTCCATCATCTCTTTATACTTTCTATAGTGTTACACTAGATCTTTGAAATATCTTTTTAGAAAGTGTTATTGTAAAGAGAAACATCATACTCACATCACTTTATAATTTTCACGTGAGTTACACTTGAAAATAGTTGAAACTTGTAACAAACAAGGTTGTAAGCTTAGTGAGGCTAAAGAATACACAGTGTAACCAACCTCTGTGAGAGGTTAATCAGTTTGATCATTAATAAACACTCACAAGTGTGTGAGGACTAGACGTAGCCTTCATTGGGTGAACCAGTATAAAAGTTGTGTGTGTCATCCTCTATACTTTTTCTTTCATTTATTCAGCCCAAATTTAAAGGCTTAAATTTCTATCCTCTGAATCTCATCCTTTCAGAGAGGATAGTGATTCAAAACACGTGAGAAAATTTTTAAACACTCAACTTGACCTCTTGCTTATTCACCATCTCATCTTCGGAACTCCTCTCCATTTGGGTAACATTCTTTTCTACTTCATGTTGAATGCTGCAAGACTTTGTAGGTCCGCTCCTTATGGGATGATACTCACCAGAATTTTTAAATTTTTTAAAATCCCTCTTGAAGATGAACAATTTGTATACTTAAACAACATTTTCTCTTTGAGAAATGTCAATCAAATGAAACTCAAACCCACAAACAAACCTCTCACCAAGGAATCCACCAAAGCTAGTTCCTCACCCATACCAACAAAGAAAAGATCATATACGACTCAGTCATCCACAAAGAAAAAAAATTCAAATAAACACTCGCAAAACTCCAAAACCATCATGGTCGACTACGCATCCTCCCTTAGAGGATGACATCTCTAACCCCATGCAAGAACTGGAAACTCCTGAAGAGTAAATCGTCACTCCACCAATTCACTTTGCTGATCACGTCCTATATCACTCTCCCAATCTCATTGCCTCTCTAACTAATCCGGAAGATTGTTCCTCCCTCTGAGGATGAACCACGGGATACTCCTATGCAACTTATGGAGGAAGGTGAAAAACTCTATTTTGATATCAATCTCACTCATCATCGGTTCTCACCTCTATGTACACCTCAAGCTGGAGAGCATACGGATACATCCCAAAATTTACAAGTTACTTTCTTATTTCCACCATATCCTCATGTGAGCCCATCACAACATCCTCAGATTTGTTGCACCATGTCTCAACTTTTTCCATCCCCTCAAAATGCTAGTGTTGCTGTTAATGTTCATCTTACTCATACTCCATTGATTATTCCATTAGTTCCAACAGCAACTCATGATACCCCTTCCAAAACTACCCTACCTGAGATTACTAGTCGGTTCAGTTCCATAGACTCACTTTTGGCGAAATCAAGTAACAACTCGTCTCAGGACAAAGGTGTAAGCTCCTAGATCAAAAGTGCAAGCGTCAATGATATGCCACAGGACCAACCTCGTCACATGTCTGATAGGAGGATAGAAGCCAAACGCACTAAGAAAGAACTCAAACATCTAAAAAAGATAAGAAAAGATCAATTATGTCCAAACGCACTAAGAAAGAACTTAGGCTTCTAAAAAAGATAAGAAAATATCAAAAGAAATTCTTTACGAGTTTCACATCGTTTCAACAAACAATGGCTCAGTTTTGCCTTCTATTGGAATGGGTCATTAAACACCTGATAACCACTGTTGCTCGTGGCAACCATCTTCATGTGCTCCCTGTTCAACCTCCACCTACTTAACTCCCTCGGCCCTTTACCTCGTCCTCTTTTGACGACTTTTCCCCATCCAAGTAGCTGCAAGGATCTTACATTTTTTTTTATAGTTGACAAATTCAAGGGGAGAAAGATTATGACTAACATTTTGTCATCTTTTTGTACTAGAGGATACTTTTTTAAACTTACATTTCAATCCTCTTTTTATGCTATTTATTATCTATGTTTTTCTTTTTTGAACCATCTTTTTGTAATCTCTGCCTCAAAGAAATGAAGTCACATTTTGGTTTAAAATAGTTATATCAAAAACATTCTGGCATATGTTGAGGGGGAATAATTATTTTACACATATGATTAAGGGATTCATAAACATTTCATCACATAATTTCTCATGTTAAAATCATAATCTAAAGAATTTTGTCATCATAAAAAAGGGGGAGATTGTTGAGACAAAATCTCTCTCAAAATTGTTTTAATGATAACAAAATTATTTAAATGATTATTATTGTGATTAATGTCTAATTTGTGTTCTTGAGTGTATTCTAATTAGAGAACAGGTTACTCATGATCATGATAAAAAGGAGAAAAATATTTGACTTAATCCAACATGTTCTCTTAACTGGAGGATAGACATTCAGAGAATGAATCTTTAAAGAGGATGAACCTTTAAGGAAGAGAATATACGTTATCACATAAACATTGAATCCAAGTCAAAACAAAGAGAGGTTAAAATTGTAGACAAATAGTTAAAAGAGAAACAAACCATAAGAAGAGGATATACGCCAGAGGTTGAACGATAAGAGGATAATATTTTGGTTTTATTCATCTTTGTACATAGGGAATAGCCAAAAATGAAAAAGGTTGTACTTATCAGGAAAATAAGGATCCTACAAGTCTTGGAAAAGCAAAAAGGCAAAAGTACAGCTCATGTCCAAACTACGAGGAAGATTAAACCTCATATCTTAGGATGGACTGCAAACTCATTCTCCTAAGCTAATATGTTTCAAGGACAGCTGAATGACAATCTTGTAAATCAGATCAATGACCTTGGCCATTTGATCAAGTCTCCAATGGTCCTCTGACTCTTTTTCTTCATGGATAGAGGTTGATAAACTCTATAAAAGGAAGTGACCTCTTCAGTTCAAAATACAACTACTCATACAAAGAATATTTCTCAAAGCTTAGAAGATCATTCTCATCCTCTGTTTACACTTTTTATACTCTTAAACTATATCATTAAGAATATCCTCTTAGAAAGTTCTTATAAAGAGAAAAATCATACAATCACACTATGAAAAAGAGTTCCATAAGAAGACAAACCATTTTTGAGCTATAGTGAAAACTCACAAGTTTGTGAGGACAGGATGTAGCCTATATTAGGTGAACTAGTATAAATTTGGGTGTGTCATTTTCTATATTCTCTCATCTTTATTTATTTAACTGTCAATTAAAGTTTCAAATTTCTATCATCTGAATTTTATCCTCTCGTAGAGGATACAACGTTAAAAGATTTTATTTTTAAAACTCTAATATCTCTATTCAACCCCCCTTCTAGTGATATTTTAGCTACTTAAGCTACTAACTTTATGAGCAAAACAACTTCCTATATTGACTAATAACTAGTTGATACTAAAGCTCTAAATTGTAGATAACTTTGTGTTGAGAAATGATAAGTCAAATGGTAGTGCAAAACATTAACTGAATTATTTTCCTGGAAAGCATCTAAGACAGATGAAAAAGAGGGATGTAAACTAACCTTCCCAGGACCTGTAAGAAGTATAGGTTTGTCTGTTTTCTGACCTCTGCGCTGTTGAATAACATCCAATCCTGTGATGTTGCCGAATAATACAAAATAAACCTATAAATAATTTTGTACAAGGTTCCCTTATAATGAATGCTGGCGGAGATATTGTAGTCTTTTTCCTAGAGTTGATTTAACTCTTACTTCGAGAGGGAAAAGAACAGTACTGAACTTATAATGTTGTGTTCTATGCAAGGTTTCCTTATAATGAACGCTAACAACTATATGTTATTGCAACAACAATGCTGAGCTTATACCGATAGACACATTGAGCTATACTATTGAGCATTACCAGAAATGGGGGCACAAGAACGTACTAAAACAGCAGCTCCAGCTCCTTCCTTATCAGCAACAATATTCAGCATCATGTGGAGACCATAGCAAAGATAAACATAAGCATGCCCACCCGGTCCAAACTGCAAAAAAATAGTCATAGGTAACCTAACATAGCATCTTCAATTCAAGGTAGAGAATTCACATATACCCAACATGAACAAGTTTATGTAAATAAAAACAAAGTATCCAAAATAAGAAGCATCTTACAACAGGAGCAGTTCTTGGAGTAATACCAAAGCGACCATGACAAGCTGAGTCATTTGGTCTATATGCTTCAACCTGCCCATCATTAATTCCTTGTTAAATCATATAGAAACATAGCTTCAGTATAGAAATCAATCCTTAAATTTTAATTACACTTTTCTTTGCTAGATAATTTAAATTGACCGATACAAAGGAACTAATATGATAGCTAATTTTCAATTTAAAATTTCATAGACTAAATTGACAGCATCGTATAACTTCATGAACTAAAATGTTGATAAAAAAAAAAAAAAAAAAAACAGCCACGTAGCTCAATCTTAACCAATGTAAAGCCAAGAAAAACATCCAACACAAAGCACGTAAAAGGGTCTTCTTTTTTTCTTCTTCGTGATATTAATGTGTTTTCCAATATGGTCAAATAAAGGGTTGTACCTCAGTAATCTGAAGAACGACGTCGTCTCGGCGAAGAAACTTTCCAAGCAAACGAGGGGCAAGATCCAGTGCATCGATTTGAAAGAATTCGCGGGGCAAAGTTTCAAAATTTCCAAGTGAGATGTGCGGTTCTGATGATGGGTTGGGTTCGGTTGTGAACTTGACTAATTTGGAACGCCGCGTTTTGAGTGCCGGTTTGGTTCGTGAAGAGTGTAATATGGGTTTGGAAACTCGCTTGAACCGTTGTTTTTTTGGTGTCATTACGGTGGCGTGGTAACGGAAGGAATCAAATAGAGATGAAGAGGATTCGGAAGTTGACTCGCGCTCGAGCGTGGTTCGGGTGGAGCGAGGGAAAGACATTCTGCAGAGTTGCATATGCAAATGCATTGGAACGTTTCTACTTTTAATCCTTTCAATAAACCCTCCATTTGTATTTTTTAATAATCATAACTACCTAGAAACCGATGCCAAAAATTAATCTAATAAACATCATACGTTAATAATCTGATAGAAAGGGAGATGGCGAGTAAATGGATGTTTCAAAATTATAGTTGTTTGAATATAAGTGGTGTATTTAATGTTGTATTTAATGTGTTTTGTTTAATTTTAAATAAAAAGTTTTTTTTTTTATATATTAATGATAAATATTTATATTCGATACATATTTAGTTTGTGTTTTTGTATGTATAAGTAAAAAATATTTGTTCATTTATTTTTTAATATTTATTATTGTCAAATATTTTTTTCGTTATTTTTTATATTTTATTTATAAATATTTGTCTCATGTTTTTTTATGTATCATTAATAAATGTTTTTCTCGTGATTTTTAATATCTATCACTAATAAATATTTGTCTTGTGTTTATTTATACATCTATTTTAAATATTCATTGTGTTACTTTAATATTTTTCGTGTATTTTTTATGTATTAGTGACAAATATATGTATTTTTTTTAAAGGAAATAGTAATTTCTCAATTCTTAACTTTTAAAAATCAATCATTTTTTCTTTAAAAAACACTTTTAAAAATAAAAAACACTTTATCCCCTCATGTTCTTGCTATAATTAAAATTGAAGAGGGTAATATTGATTTTTTTATAATGTTTTAATTTCTTATATTGATAGTTGATTCAATGTATTTCATTTAAAATCAATTGAGATGTACAAAGTAGTGATTGATAAAAAAAATAGAGATTGGCCATGAATGTTGTTACTCTTGTTAAAAGTGAATAGCACTATTTATTAGCAGTCTAACAAAACTAATACCATAGTTTATAAAAGAACTAAGAATGAGCTTCCAGGCAATAGCATATAAACTCAAATATATGATCAAGAAGAGGCTCAATAAACAATTAGGAATTATCTGGTTATCTAATTCCAAAAAGGCATTTTGGAGATTCAAATCTCTAACCAATAGAAAGTATGAAGAAGGCATGTATCGACAATTATGACTTCTAGTTTAAAATGAATTTTCTGTTTACTTAGTTTTTCTATTAGTTGTGCATTCTATTGAGCATAATTTTGGTTTAATTTTGTTGATTAAATCATTACAACTTTACTTGATTCAACCAAATTTTTTGTGTTAAATTTGTCTTTATGATTTGTATGATTAATTGCAATAACATACGAATTTTTAAGAAATTATTCAATATGAATTAGTTCTTTATCATCATGCTTTTATTAAATTTTCTATTGAAATTTGGGACTCTATTGACGACCTTATAGAGTCAAAGGTCATCTACTAACAAGATCGCTTTGACACAAAGTGTAACATGTGTTGTACGCACTATAACAGATAAGGCTTATGTATTTAACCAAGTGGAACAACAACAATGGTGAAAAAAACAAGACAAATGAACTATTCAAATATTCTAAAAAAAGGAAAATCAAAACAAAAACCTTCAATCTTTTTCACCATGTATTTTTTGCAAAACAACTAAATCCCCACAAAAGAGATGTACGTGGAGACCCGACAAAAAATGCTATTAGTGCGACAAATTTAGACATATAGAGAAAGTATGCAAGTATCATCATCAACAACAACAAAAAAATAGATGTTAATATTGTCAATAATCATCATGAAGAGGAAATTGAACAACCACTTGAAATGTCATGTTTTACAACCAAGAGATCTTTAAGAGCTTGATTTATTGTTAGTGGTTGCACGAACCTTGTGACTTGTGATTAAAATATTTTTTTTAAACGCAGCATAACTATTATTTTCTAACTTAAAATTGAGAAGATAAGACATTAAAATAATTGCAATTAAAAGTAATTTATATTTGAAATTATTTTCTAATGTATTATATATTCTCGTAATTGATAACATATCTTTGAAGTATTTTCTAATGGTTGATGAGAGCTATGAAGTGTTATTTTAACATAAAAAATGTGTAATTAAATATTTAATCAACAAAAAAACTACCAGAATGTATATAAAAGACAAAACATTTGCTTTCAATTTGATAAGACGATCATATGACTGATGAAAAATAGAAAAATAAAGGATCTAAATTAAATGAAGACCACCTGTGTTTTGAAGAAGAAGGTACAAATAAGTTGAATCTATTAAAAAATGAATAAATTCAATAACGGAAAAGTTCAAATCAAATATAAATATGATCTTATCCAATAAAATGTTTGAAAATAATATACATAAATATTTTAAAAATATTTTATTTAAATTTAAATATATTTAATATTTAAAATGAAATATAATTAAGATATATAATATATTTTTTCCTATTTATAATTTATTCTTATTTAAGAAATATAATATATTTTTATATTATAATTTAATTTTATATATAAAACGACAAATAAAAATTTATGACAATCAAATCTCACACAAAAAAAAAAAGAAGAGAGTTCCCCCTTATAATATATATCACATATAATTCTACTTTTAAAGTTACAAACAAATGACCCATTAGAAAATTAATAAAAATTGCGACAACTAATACAAATGAAAAAAAGAACACATTAAATTGAATTTTCAATTTAAAATTTAAATTAAATACAGAATGAATAAATTAAGATTTAAAATAAAATATAACAATATAAAATTAAGATTTAAAATAATTTATTAATATTAAATTATATTTGAAACACTTGTTAAAATATATTTACGATTTGACAAGATTTTTTTATTTTATTTTAAAGACATGATCTTGTTTGAATTACAATTTAAAGGAACAAACAAAACTTTATAAACAACAAAATTATTTTTTCACCTATAGCATATGACTCCATTAATTTCTTCTCTCTAGATCTTTCCACGCTCGCACGCACGCACGCCCCCTTCATTCTTTCTTAAATCTAACCCTTCTCTTTCTCCCCTCTCTCAAACACACATTCACTAAACCTCTTCATCACCGTTGGATGGCGAAATACGGCGAGGGAGATAAACGGTGGATCGTCGAAGAAAGACCCGACGGCACCAACGTCCACAACTGGCACTGGTCCGAAACCAACTGTCTAGAATGGTCTAGAACCTTCTTCACCAACCTTCTTTCCAACCTCACCATTCTCAACGGCGAAGGTAACCTCTTCATCAAAACCACCACTATCCGTAACCTCAACGGCGAAGCCTACATCAACATCCGTAAGGGGAAAATCATCCCCGGCTACGAAATCAGCCTCACACTTTCCTGGGAAGGTGAGGCAAGAGATTCTGATGGTAAGTCGTTGCTTAAAGTTAACGGCACCGTCGAAATTCCTTATATCTCCGACGAAAACGCGGATGAGGATCCCGAACTTAGGGTTATTGTTGAAGATGAAGGACCGATTGGGAAGAGGATTAAGGATGCCATGTTTTCTAAGGGGAAGTTGTTGATTTTGGAGAAGGTTAGGGTTTGGGTTCAGAGTATGGCCAAAGGTGGTCCTGTTAAAGAAGAGTTGGATACTAAGAAGCCATTGCCGCAACCATTGAATCAGAATCAGAATTGTGCTCCGGTGGTGACGGCGGCGAATGCTTCTGTTAAAAAGGAGGATAAGGTGGCTGAAAAGAAGAAGGCGAAGGAGAAGGAGAGTAAGAAGGGACGGAAAAGTATTGTGTTGACGGAGAGGTTTAATTGTAGGGCGAAGGATTTGTATGAGATATTGATGGATGAAAATAGGTGGAAGGGTTTTACGCAGAGCAATGCTAGGATTAGTAAGGAGGTTGGTGGTGAAATCAGTATTTTTGATGGGTCTGTTACTGGTTCTAATTTGGAGTTGCAAGAAGCTAAATTGATTGTTCAGAGATGGAGATTTGGAAGCTGGATTGATGGCGTTCAATCTCAGGTATATGGTTTTGGTTTTTATTTTTTTATTTTAGTTTGATTTTAATTGTGTAAGGTTATATAACCTATGAAGTATAGACACAATCACACAATATTTTGATAAAATAAGTGACTGAATGCAACTATATATGTCGGATATGGACGAGAAATGTGTCTGACACACGACACAGTTTTTTATTAGAAATGTAGGTGCTACATTGGTTATGAATTACTCTTGCGTTGTGATGGTTGGTATTGTTAAGAATCAACTAATTCAGCCCTGATCATGGGATTTGGATTTCTTGTTGTAACTGTGTCACTAGATTGATTACATTGTGTAATTGCATGATAATTTTATTTTTTTTTTTGGTTTTAACTCTATGGTTCTCGGTGGAATTTGTCTATAGTAATCCAGAGTTCGACAGAGGGGACATAAAGTTTGACCAATAATTGTTACACTCATGATTTGAATTCGGGTTCTTCCAAACGATTCATCTTTAATTGAAACTCAATAACCACTTGAGTCCCATTACTTGATTAACTATGTGATAATTTTGCTGTAGGGAATTTGGGGGAATCGTGGTTGAGTTTTAGTTGCAGAAACATCAAACAAAAATTTGATGTGAGGGTCTAGATGGCCATTGCTGACATTTTTTCAAAATCATCATGCTGTGTTAAATGTTTTCATATTGAATGGTTTGGAATCAATGTAGTAATGAGTGGTGGTTTATTTTTGCAGGTGAGGCTTGTTTTCGAGGAGCCTGAACCGGGGGTTACTGTTGTTAAGCTGACACATACTGATGTACCTGAGGAAGATAGGTGAGTGTTTTGAATCTTGGGAATGGTTTGGTGGGATGATTGGAATGTATCTTTTGTTTTTTGGGTGATTTGCTGATAAGATTGGTTTTTGATGCAGGTATGGGAATGCTACTGTGGTGGAGAACACTGAAAGGGGATGGCGGGAGCTTATTTTCCAAAGAATACGTGCTGTTTTTGGTTTTGGAATTTGAGTGTTTTTTCATGTAGTCTGTCTTGCTTGGTTGTAGAATTTATTTGTGGATTTTTATATTTATAAGGAAAGATTCATGGATTCACATTGGATATTGAGAGTTACAATGGTTACTGTTGCTTAATTATCTTCATTACTTTAGGCATCTTCGTAAGTGCAATATAATAGGTTTTTTACTCTGTCTATTTTGAATATGAATTGTGTGTTGTTACTTGTTCTTGTAACAATCATATTGGGCAAAGGGATTGATCTGTTTGCGACTTGAATGCTACATAATATGAACTTGAACTAGGAAATGAAATGCATTTGACTGCACTCAATTCGAAATGTATGTTGTACCATGATTTTGTCAAGTTATTTGCCTCCCATTTTGTCCGGTCTCATTACACACCCATAGTAGGTCAAAAGAGATCAGATTAGTTTGCTATGCTTTCATGTTAATTTAGTGTTGCTTCTGACATGTTTTAGCTTTGTCCACAGCAAATGTTTTCTGTAGGCACTTTACAGGCTTATGACTGAGTTAGCGAGTTCTGTCACTTCTGTTCCATTTTAGAGGTGTCTAGGAACCTCGGACTAGTATTTTTACATGGTTTGTGTACGAAGGGAATAAAATCAATTATAAGATTAATCATTCAATCTTTACTTCAATGCAGGAGAACTTTGTTATTTGGCAGGTACAATTGGAGATAATGTGAGGATATCTTACTTTACATTGTGAGTGTGATACTAAAGTAGGGTTTATGGTTCTGTTGTGATTAGGATAATGCATCATGAATGCCTTTCACTAGTCCCAACCTACACAACACAACCATAGCTGGTTACATCTATTTTTAGGTCTTGCTGCCTAGTCATATTTGTTTCGGTATAAAACTTGTGTGGTTTCTAAGTTGACGGAGCAATTATGTTTGCAGCATCAATGACATACCATTGAATCTACTGATAATAATTTAAGAGTTCATATTTATTGCAAAAACTAAAGTAACACCCATGCCTTGTCCCACTCAATCCTTGCTTCTTTCCTTTAATTTCTTTTCTAAGAAAACTTCTTCTGCTATCTACTATGAATGTTAATTTAATTATAGATCATTTCTTTCCTTCATTCCTTCATAGATATATTTTTGCAAGCAAGAGAGTTTACGATTATTTTATTTCTTATTAACGACCCACTTATTCTTGTCGTTCATACTCAAAGTCAGTTGTGTTTGATCTACTCTTAATTTAGTCAAGAATCCAACAGGTTCATATAAACAACTCTTAATTTAGTCAAGAATCCAACAGGTTCATATAAACAACGACAGTGGCAGATTTCTAAACAAAATTTATTAAAGATTTATAAAATAGATTTAAATATATCTTTGGTCTTTACAAATATATCACTTTTTGATTTTAGTCCTTGTAAGTTTTTTTTGTTTGGATTTTGTCCTTATAAAATCAGACACAATCGACTTTATTCTTTAACGTCAAATCAACATTACAAAAAAGAACGTCGGGACACGTTGCTTTCTAAATGCACACCAACCCACAATCTTTTATGGTATATTAAAAATTAACATGTTTTATATTATTAATTAATAAATTTATTAATTATTATTTAATAATTAGTGTTATTTTATAAAAAAATAAGAATAAAAATTAAAAGTGGAGGTTTTTAGAAAACTAGTCTTCTTCCGTGCCACAACGGATTATCAGCTCTTTTTTTTTTTTCTGTAATTTTTAATTTGACGTCATAGACCAAAACCAATTGTTTTTTAAAATAAAACTCACGAAAACTAAATTTAAAAAATAATATATTTACATGGATAAAAAATATTTAAACCTATGAAATAAACCTCACAACATTGTTTTGGTTCTCATAAAGTACTTTTTTTAGAGACTGATACAAATCCTCAATTTTATGGAAGACGAAAACAAGAGGGAAACATCACTATTAAGCACAACAAATTTATGTGACACCAAAGAAAAGTTAATGGGAACAAAGAAAAAGAAAAGTAAGGATTGGGTGGGGTAAGGCATGTATGTTACTTAATTTTTTTAATAAATCTGAACCCATTTTAATAGATCTGTTGTGCTTAGTGAGGGACTTAATTGCTCCATCACCTTAGAAGACAGTTAAAACTTGGACATATAAAGGAAAAACTCAATTAATCAATTGCAAAAAAAAATTATACACGTCGCCTGAGAGATTCGAACTCTCGCGGGGAAACCCCATGTACTTAGCAGGCACACGCCTTAACCACTCGGCCAAAGCGACTTGTTGATATCAATGTAAGCATAACGGTATATATACGTACTTTAATGTGTCCTAACAAATATACAAACGAATATACTATTTGGTTTTAGTTTGCATTTTTTCTTATGTTTATTTTAAACTTCATTCTTTGATTTGCCATTATTTCATGTGTAAAATAGAGAGAAGATTTGGTTTGCGCTAATGATTAATAACATGAAGAGAGTGACATTAAGCCCCTTTCCTTTATATATGATTGATGGATATACACAGCTACACAAAATAAAATCATTAGAATATTACAATTTTTGATATTTTGGGGAGGGAGTAAGAGAAATAAATTCGAAAACATCATATAAACTTTTTTGACTAAAAAAAATAATCATATAAACTTTTGGATCATTTCTCTAACTTCTTCAATGACTAGCCATGCTTTATGGCCTCCAATTACTTCTGCTTTCATCTCTCCATCTTTCCAAAGCTGCAAACAATTCAATAGTTTGATTTCTAAACTAATCCTGGAAGTGTCTATATTATATATATTTTTTAATTGTAGATCGTGTATAAAGTTTAATTTAATTGAGGACGCACCTGAATTGTTGGCATTTTCTGGGTAGCATAACAAACAATAAAATAAAAAACAATGTCAAAAAAGAGCATAAAGAATAATGTAACAAATTATTACTAGAAAATATAAGTATATACTTACAGAGATGTTGCCCCGCTTGACTAAAGTCTGAGGTACTTTATTGACATCCACATAATAAAATTTGGTTCTGGAACAGTGCAAATTAAAAAAAATAATAACAAACAAATTAATCAGTAGCAATATTTAGTTTGTTACTAAGAAATTACACTGTTGAAGGCTTGGAAAATAGTTTCTTCAAATATGTAACCAGGCTAATTGACTTTAAATTATATTGTTTTGAAATAATAGTTGACTAAATGAATTAAGTGAAATCTTATGAGACATGTGAATGAAAAAGACACTAGTGAATAGTTTACTTGGTGTCAAATTCAGCTGCTAATTTTTCCAACTTTGGCTTCAAATAGATGCATTTCCGGCACCAAGCAGCCATCCTATGTTGACAAAATAAAACAAGTAATCAAATTAACAAGTCTACCTGCAAAACTTTGTATATCAAATTTATTAGATGACAAAATTGGTGTTACTTTTACTATTTTCTTTCCCTCTCATTCCTCCTTTCAATTTTTCATTTCTCAAATCTAAGTTTATCATGCACATTTTTTTAAAAAATTATTAGAATATAAAGTTGAGTTGATGACTAAAGTCGATGAATTAAATAATAGAGTGATAAGGAGGTTAGACATTCGATTTTTACGTTCAACATAATTATAACAATTACTAATATAACATTTGTTGTTTAAAAAAACATAATTTACAAGACATAGTGAACAGGAGACATTTAATAAAAAAAACATCTCTCTTTAATTAAAAAGTTTTAGATGGTAAAATAAAAATAAAAAAAGAGTATTTTAGTGTATGTGGGGGGTGCGGTACAGATTGGGAGGGTGCGAGTAATATTTGTCAAATTTAAAACGACATTTGAGTTCCCAAAAGCCCAACACCAAAAAATATCTAGCTACAGTAACTCTCACAGCACCTCATAATTGAACAAGAAAACTCGGATCCAATCCAAGGATAAGATAGAATAAAAAGGGTACATCAACTTATATTTTCATAATTTTTTTCTAACTCCTCATATTTTAAATATAAATTAGGATAAATATGGCCCCAAAGCAATGTTAAAATTAACTATGACCATATAATAAACAATAAGCACATATAAAAATATGTGCGTAATTTAATTATGAAAAATTGAATGCAAGATAATTTATCAAAAAAAGAAGAAAAAAATAATGCAAGATAGAATTAGAGAGATAGAAATACCAGTCAATAAGGATAGGCTGAGAGTTATGCTGAGCATGAAGAAGAATTTGATCAAGTTGTTCAGAATCATTAATAGCTTCCATTTCTACACTACTTGGTCTTGACAAATCTGGCCACATAGCTTCCACACGAAAATTCCTTCCTTTAATTTTGTTTTGTTCTTTGTTTCTGCTTTCATACAATTTGTTCCCAAAATAACTTTTGCGACAAAACAGATAACCCCTTCCACTCACAAAGCACTGAGGAGGGTATTTTTCAACCTCTCTGTGGAGAAAATGTGAATATGTTCCTAATACAGACATACCCTTTTGTACTGCGAGACAAAATCACAAGATAATGATAACTTTTTTTATGGATAATTAGGAAAAAAATAGCATAATCATTATCGGTTAACGAGAATTGTGTCGAATTTTCGTTGGTTTTGGACTATGTAAGAATGTTATTAAATAATATATATTTAAAAACATGGCGCAAGTGTGCAACCAGGCTTATCCGAAAGAAAAGGATATAAAATTTATAATTTGGGGGACAGAAAAGGAAACAATATTAGGAGGAAAAGAACATTGGATTGAGATTTACCACATTTCACGATCTACCCATTCTTGCACTCTAAATCGATGATTGTTAGAATTCGACGATCAATATTTTTAAATAGAATTTAATTTATATATACTTTTACATTTTTAATTAATTTTAATTTTTATATCATTAATAACATTTTACTTAATATTAGAGTCTTTGGTGTTAGTGCTTTATTTGCAATTTTCTCGGATTGATTTGAATTGTTGGTAGTGAACAATTCGCTTATTTAGTTAACAATTTGCTTTTCTTTCTTTTAAAATATCTTAATGCAAAATTCTAATCTTTCGTATTTTAATTGCACAAATTATATTTAAATATCTATCTTGTTGCCATTAAATGCGTCTATCACACTAGATTATCCAATTTTAAATGCCCATGTGCAATGGAGAATCCATATATTCTTATTAGTTGGGATAAGAAATTAGTCAATAATGATTTATCAAAGAAAACTATCATAAACTTTTATACAATAGATAATGTCAGACCAAAAAATATCTAAACTTCGAAAATAATTGTCATATCGACTTTTATTGAAATTTTAAAAGAAAAATGTAAACACAAAAGTACAGTGAACAAGACTAACTCTAGATAGTGTGCCATGCAAGGTTATTACATTCATCGTTAGTTAATCTCTTTTCCTTATTTTATAAATTGTCATTAATTTGATCGAGTATCAATTTGGACTCCTTTCATTTAATTAAGCTGGTGCGTAGTTTTTGTTTTTGTATTTTTTTTTTTAAAAGAGCTAGTGCTTAGTTGTTAACATATGTGATAATTGATTGGACAAAATTAAACAAATTTAAGCAAATCCATTTTTGGTTTGACCCAAACTTTATGCAATCCATACAAAATTAAATAGTGGGTTAATTTGTTAGACTTATATTTAGAAATTCTAATCAACTTGCATTAAAAGTTTGAAATGTAGTGATCACTTAGGCAAGTCATAATAATTTTAAAAAAAATCTATTAATTATTCATTTTGTTAGGTTTTTGGATTCTACTTGTTCATTTTCAACCCTCTTTATATGTATATTTGGATTTGTAAGAGATAAAAGTGGTTCTAGAAATACTAATTAATTTTATCATGTTTGATTGTGTTCGAATAATTTTTATATCATGACTACTCTTCTATTTATTTTTCCTGACTTTTTTATATATGGAGATTTACTTTTCTGTTTTTCAAATAATAATTTTTTTATTATTCAGTTTTTATTTTAATTTAAATATATTAAAAAAAATTGAAGTCTCTCACGTAGATAACAGATAGAGCTATCTCTATAATAATTAATAGATAGTGACCCTCTTCATCATATAAACTCACCAGTTTATACAAAATCTTATAATTTGAAAACATCATCATCTTGATCACTCATACTCAAAACATCTTTTCACTCAACTCTTAATTTCCACAAAATTTTGGTTTCATTACTCAATTATATCATTCATTGACTCTGTTTACATAATTTTCGTCTGAACATTTTGTGAACTAAATGGTTTTGTTTTACTGGTGTGTCGAGATTGGCCTATTCGAAGACAACCAGAGACCAAAACTCCAACAACAAAAAAAACATGAACGGAAAATGTGATGTGTTGAATATGATTTTGAAGAAAATCAAAGAAGTAAAGGGTAGGTGATTTTGGGGATTGTTGGGGAGGGATTAAGGTTTTGAAACTGATATAAAGAGTATGTTTGGAATGGTTGGTAAACAAGCAACACAAATGAGATAATTTGAAAGAAAAAATTTATTAGAGGCTTTTGAGAATATAAAAGGAGAGAATAAGCTCCGGATAAATTATTATTGTTTCTCTACAATATAGTATCATTCCAAAATTATCCCTCTTAAGTTTTAATCTAAGGCAGTATTTTGTGTTTAAAGAACTTTGAACTTATATAAGGATGGCTTTTACAACAAATGCAAGTGATTTTTATAGTATGTATGTACCGTAAAAGTGATTTTTAGGAAAAAGAAAAATATAGATAATAAAATTGACCCCTTTTTTCAATAAACTAAAACTATATTAAAATAAACATATTCTTTTTAAAAGAATATATTCAACCATAAAAGGGAAACTTTTAATATTTTTTTGAAAATTATAATGAATAGTAAAAGTGACTTTTACATTTACATATATCAATATCATAAAAGTGACACTCCTATGGTTAATATTTTTTTTACCATAAAGTTGTCGATGAACCTTTTTACAATAGAAATATATTTTTTTTAAAAATACTCGAGTTCTCCCATGTACACATGACAACGCGACAGGGTGGAAACTGATTTAACTTCCTCCACCTCTGCACCCGATTAATCAGAGAAAACCTGCATCCATCCCCTTTTATAATGGGTGCAAAATTTAGGCTCCATCTCTGTCCGCCACGGAGTTCAGGTTTCTCTGTCTATACCCGCACTCATTAATATATATAAAATTATAAAATTATAAATTATATCTATTATAATTAATATAATAAAATTATTATTATTAGACAATAATAAAATTAAAAAATATTTTCTATAGAAATAATATTATAATTTTAATATTTAAAAAAATACTAAATATATTCAATATGTATATAAAATTTAAAAATTAGAATAATATTATTTGTGGGGCATGTGCAAAGTGGATATTACCACCGCAAACCAGTCCCCGTCTCTGAATTTTAGTTTCGAGAAAAATTTGCACCCGCATGCAATCAAAGCAGATTTTCTCCGCCTTAATTAAGCGGGTTTGGATAGATATCCGCATATGCGGATTATGTTGTCATCTCTACCCGCATGTAACCCTAATTTTCAAAGGGGATTCTTCATATAAACAACCATAAATCTTACATCCATTAGAAATGCATTTAATAAAAATTGGGGATGATGAACCTTGAATGTGAAGAATCAAATAACCCGAGGATGATGAACCTTGAATGTGAAGAAGCAAATAACCCGAGGATGATGAACCTTGAATGTGAAGAACCAAATAACCCGAGTTTGTAATTGACTATCATGCTATAACAAATATGTTTTGACCTTTCTCCAGATAACAACTGTGTATTAACAAATAATTTATCATAATCTCAACGACGCTTGTACAAACAAGGTTTAAGTGATGGCCATTCAATTTCCTTCCTTTTAGCATTTTTCATTTCCTAAATGCAGAAAAGCTAAATCAGTAGAGAGAATAAAATAAGAAAAAATGGAATCAGAAAAATGGAATCACATTTAATTAGCAACATACCTTTTTGGTGAAGTAAAACAAAATAAACATTTTATTTGAGAAGTCCTGCAAAGAATTAACATCAGTAAACACAACCAAACAGTATCTTTATTTAGTGAGGCAATGAAAATGGAACATCTTCATACCCTTTTCACAGAGTTGAATCCTAGCTCAGAAATAGCCTTTGAAAACTTCTCTGGGTCTGCTCCTCCAGTATTTGGATCAAACCTGCTCTTCACTTCTGCTATCAAAAGCCAGCCACTGTTCAAAACAATAATAAGTCAGATTCTGACAAGGAAAGCATGCTCAGTTGAAAAAGAATTAGATAAATTCATTATTATAGAAAAAACACATACCCTGGTTTAAGAACCCTGAATGCTTCTTCAAGGTAAGTTTGATAGTTGGTTCCCATCAATGAAAGACAGAACACAGTGACATCAGCAGATGAGGAAACTAACGGAGTCTACAAGTAATTCACAAAATGAGCATATCTTCTTGTAAGTAATCTAAATAACTGGAATTTTTTTATATAATATATAGTACAACGAGATTGTTCACAATTATGTGCTTCAAATATTATTGAGATTCAATATATAAAAAGTACACGAATTTCAAAATGACATGTCATTTTATTCAGCATTTCATAAATACACGAGTGTTGTCAATCTTGGACCACGGAAAATAGCAATTTGTTCAAATTTCACTATGCTACTGTGTTATAATGCTTGCTATTTATCTATATGACAACACTTTGTCCTAAATTATGTATTGCAGAACAGTAGTGGTTTGTTAAAATTCGACTAGGTTATAGCACTGCTATAGCCGCTACTCGACAACAGGATTTCATTAATGTTTCAGGTACAATCTGTTACGCATGAAATAACACCTCAGCAAATGGTAAAGTCATGAAAGTTAATTGTAGGAAAAGAGGGAAGGCAATCAACTAATTGTTAGTTTATGCTGGGCTTATTGTATTTGTTTTCTCCCATGGCTTATCAATAGGACAAATTGTAACCTAGCAGTAATGAAAGCCTAGAATAATCATTAAACTCTCAAAGAATCGGTGAGAATATAATAATTATTTTCCTAATACATGAAAAAATACACCTGATGAAATAGAGACAATATAAGGCCAGAACTTACATTTGCCATGTCACAGGCAATAACATCAGGATCATTGGAGACAAGGTCGAGAGAGAAGACAGTATTCTTCACGCTTTTGGCAATGAACGCTTCACCTAGAGTGCAACAGAAGCATGGAACATTTAGCATTGAACAAGCCAACTATGGGTATTGTGTAAGAGCTATAATTAACAAAATCAAGCAAATTCTCACCACAACCAAAATCAGCAACAACAAAAGAAGGGCTCTGTTTTTTCAGCCACTTAATAATTACATTAACTGGCTGTTCTGGCCAATTTGACATTTGTGTTCTGTATCCTGCATGATACTATCCAGATAAATGAAAAACAATTGAGACGGCCAGTAAAAATGGGCTACTTAAACCATTAAAATACTAATTGCTAATAAACTAATATGAAAGACGATATTGAGTGCAATCACTAGTCTTGCAAAACGCACTCATGAGATTTTAATTATAAGTTGCTTGGTGAATTCTAATTCTGAATATTTTTTTTTTTGGGTACATCTCTAATTCTAACTTCGATTCTATCATTAACAATGTAGATTTTGTTGTTTAAACTACAAATTCAGGTCTCTAGACCTCATAACAAGTTTAAAATTGCCATAACTTTTCAGTTCAATGTTTTGCCATCGTCCAAATGCATGTTATTCTTTATGAATGTTAGGTCCTTAGTTGAGAGTAGTTAAAACAGAATAATAATAAATGTGACAGGTAGATGCTTGTCTGGTTCTTAATGTGCACATTTTTGGATATTTTACCTAAAGAATGGAATATTCAATTTGAGTTCCGTCGCACAATAAACATTAAAACTATACAACAACATAAGTCTTTTCCAACCTCAGTGTCAGTAAAACAATAAAGTAAATGTAAACAACCCTTACCAAGTTGAATAGCGACGAATCTTCACGGAAATAATCGAGCGCCTCCTTCCCACTGAAAAAAAAGACAGATCCTTAACTCTAGTCAAACCAAAAATAAACAGAAAACAGTTTAGGAAGTCATTACAGGGTCATTTAAACTCATCATTATCAACAAAAATAAAACCAAAAATTTCCTAACTAACTAGGCAATAATCTAATCTCATTTAAATGATGAGCATCCAAAGGACCAAAAATGATTTAAAGAAACATTCTTACCCAATACACTGCCCAAACCACATAAGGGAAGCCACACTGGGCCTCTCTCAACATCCTCTCTAAGGCAAATTTTGGTAAGGTCAAATTGCTAACTTATAGTGGATAGCTCGTAGCATATAAGTTCATATGGTTAGAGTAGAATTGTTTGATAATAACTCTTCTATCACAAGCTTATGTTGTTTTTCACTAACATTTTTACATATGCTACTTCAATAAAGTTTGAGTTTATATAGTTTACAATGTATCAATTTCCCCTTATTATAACCTTAATTATCTCAATTGGAAAACAAAATGAAATATTAATTAAAATAATATTTTGATGTCAATTTATATTTATTAGTTAGTTCGCAGCTTTTATGAGTTATCAGCTTATCAACAATCTGATATAAGGTTATCTACGAACCGAAAAACAGAATCACAAGAAGAATATGAATTGCAGCATTGAGTAATAAATAATAGCAATAACATACGTGCAAGTGTAGAGCTTCTCGTTAATCATCCTGAAGTGTCCACCAGACAACCTTGCTCGCATCTGCAAAATCACCCAACAAACAAATATATCAAATTAAACTCAATAAAAATGAATAAATAAGTAGAATTTTGGGTATACCTTTTCGAAAAAGTTGGAGGATTTTGAGGGTTCATTGGACTTTGTACGCTTCGCAGTAGAAGCTGATGGAATCTCTTGCTCCTTGTTACTTGGTGGTTTCTGGTTCTTCTTCGATACATCATTTTTGTTGTGTCTCTTTCGCTTATTGTTGTTCATTGCCACAATTATAATTTCTAATTCAATGAAACTCTTCTCTTTCTTCCTCCTCTTTACACCCAAAACTAACGGTACTCGACGGTGGGTGCTTTAGCAATTTGCTAGGGTTTTTTCGTTTCATGTATTCGTTGAATTTATGAAAAATATTAAGGATTAATTTTATTTTTTTATTAAAACAATTTAAGATGGAAACTCCGATTTCTTACCCCATTTAAAATTATACTTCTCTATTTAGAAATTTATATTTAAACTTGCAAAATATTCTTAACACTACATTAAAAACAAAAAAATAGTTAATGGTATCTATAATCTGAATTTTTTGAAATAAGTAAATTTTTTTTTTCAAAAAATAAGTTGTCAAGAAAATAGAATTGTATTATTAGTTTATAGATTTTTTATAGATTTTTTTTTTAAATCTAACAAAAGGAACTATTCCAGAAATGCGACCTTGTAGTGAGATTTTTTATTTATTTTAATAATTGAATTATTAATTATTTAATAAATTATAAATAATTAAAAAAATTAAATATCAAAATAATATTAATAATATTAATAAAATAAAATACATTGAGAGAAAAAAATACATCAAACAATTATCAAATAAATCAATAGAAAATTTTTAAAAAAATAATAAAATGTTGTTAATGTAATTAAAATAATAATAATAATAATAATATTTAAAAAAAACTAAAATTTTAATAATAAAATCAAATGAAATATCAAAGTTAAAGCGGTTGAGTAAATGTGCAAAAATAAATAACGTGTTATATTAGTGTAACAATCCACTCCTAGTTTGCAGTTAAATTAGCACTTAATATTGTTTTATTAACAATTGGGTTATTGATTATTTAATAAATTAAAAATAATTAAAATATTTAAAAAATTAATATACTATTAATAAAGTAAAATACATTAAATTGAAAGAAAAAAAAATGAATCCCTAATATTTTACCAATAAAATAGCAACACAACTGTAATTTTTTTAACAACTTCATTCTATTTTTATTTCGATCAAATAATAAAATATTTAAATAATAATATTTTTTTGTTCATTATATCGAAATAAAATTAAGACGGAATTGTTAAGAAAATACAATTGTGTTGTTATTTTATCAGCAAAATATTATGGACACATTATTTATTTTGGCACATTTAGTTTATGTGTTTATTTTTTAAAATAAATGTATTTTCTTTTATTAATTTTTTAAATATTTTAATATTTTTTATTTATTAAATAATTAATAACTCAATTGTTAAAATGGAAAAAAAAAATTATTTCAATAGAAGGTCGCATCCCCGATATGCAACCTCTTACAGAGTTAAAAAAAAATTCTTCGCAATCGCAGGTCGAAGATGCGACATCCTAAATATTTTAAAAAGTAGGATAACTTGATATTTTTTCATGGTACAAAATTTTAAAAAATAAAATAAAATATTATAATAAAAAATCCTTAATTTATCTACAAAATATTATATACACATTATTTGTTTTAGTACATCTAATAAACAGTTTGATGTATTTTTTTTTCTTTTGTCACTATAATTTTAATTTTTTTTCTTTTGTTAATATAATTTTAATTTTTTAAAAATATTTTATTTATTTTTATTAATTAAATTAATAATTATTCAATTGTTATAGTTGAAAAAAAATAACCTTGAAGGTGGATAAAGGTAGAGTAATATAGTATATTTTGTTCAAAAGATAATTTGGTTAAGATTTTAGAAAACGATGATATATTATTACTAATAATACCACTCTCCCTTGTTCATGTTAGAATGGTGGTGGAATTAATTATGCGTTCTTCTAAATATATGTTCAGTCGTACATAAATACGGAAAGATATCGAATTTATTTCAATACTCTAATTAAATATTGACGGGAATATCCAGATACATATTGATTTTCTACTTCCGTAGTGTATAAAATAATGAGAGAAAAAATATACAATAGAAAAAGAATAGAGAAATAGCATTGAGATTAAAAAGTTAATGTTGACTATGTTCTTCGTTGAAGTTTAAAGTGGTAGATAATATACAATACATAATTGTAATTTGTTGAAATTTACAACTACTTTATATTTCTAACCTGTTATGAATTGTCATATTAAATTGTGTTTTCTTATCCACTCTTAAATTAAAATTAAAACTAATAAAATTTAAATTCTTATATTAAAAGCCACATTTTCTATTTTAAATTAAGTTCAAAATTAAATTATGGATCAGAATATCTAAGTTTGATTCTCGATAGGAAACATACTTGTGAGGTTTAACTTACCTCTTATTTGAATACCGTATTATCAAAAATCATTTGAAAATGGCATCGTGGATTAAAAAAATTACAAACTTTTAAAAATAATTTTGAAACTTTCAATCAATGCCAAACTTTCGAAATTTTTGATTTGATCAATTTCGAAAGTTTCGAGCAAGGTCAAACTTTCATAAGTTTTGAGTCGGTTAATTTTGAAACTTTCCAACACTGACAAACTTTTCAAATTGTTGAATGAGTTATTTTCGAAATTTTTCATCAATGCCAAACTTTCAAAAGTGTTGACTCGGTTAATTTTGAAAATTTCCACCAATGCCAAACTTTTGATATTTTTGATTTGGTCAATTTTGAAAGTTTCGAGCAATGCCAAACTTTCATAAGTTTTGAGTTGGTTAATTTCGAAACTTTCCAGCAATGTCAAACTTTCGAAATTGTTGAATTGGTTATTTTCGAAACTTTCCATCAATACCAAACTTTCGAAAGTGTTGACTTAGTTAATTTCGAAGCTTTCCATCAATACTAAACTTTTGAAGTGTTCTCGAATATTTCAAAGCTTCCAATGTTTGAAATTTCTGAAAGGTTTTATTTCAAAATCTTCGAAAGTATGAATAATCTAGAAAAAAAAATGTGTTTCTAAAGTTTCACATTGATAAAATCTTTCGAAATTCTAGAAAAAATATGTTCCGAATATTTCAAAGGTTCGAGAAATACATACTTCTGGGTTTTGAAGGTTTGAAATATTTGAATTTTTCGGTTGTTTAGATTGTTGAATTTCGAAGAGTTGATAGTTTCGAATGAAATGAGTGAAAAAAAAATGGTAATTTTTTTTGAGGTTTTTATGGATGAGAACAAGGATAAAATAGTATTTTTCACTTTGGGATGGAGTGTGAGGTTAAGGTGGGATTGCATAATACATTTCTCCAACAATTATTGTGGCAGCGAATGCCTCTTCTATTTTTCGGCCAAAAAGGCCACCTCTATCTTGTAGCGGTGAAGACCGTCTTTATTTTATTGAGACCCTAAGCCACTTTTAAAGAAACATTTGCAGTACTTGAAATGATTATGTTATTTTTTTAAAAAAAAAACTTATAGGTGAAGAATATGGGGAAAAAAAGGAAAAAATTAGTTAAAAAATGTGGAAAGAAAGAAAGAGTGAAAAACATAATAAAAAGACATATGAATCCAGAAAGAGTGGAAAATTGTGTGAAGAAAGAAATAATGAATAAATTTCTAAATCAAAAGAAATAATGCAAAAAAAATAGTAAAAAACTTTATTGAAAAAAATTTTACAAAGAAGAAAGAGATAATAGATTTAGAGAGAACAAATGTGTGAAGAAATGAGATGGAAAATAATATTATTTGTAGAGAAAAAAAAAAGATTTTGGCAAAAAATAATTATTTGAATTTTCAGTGGTTGTAACAGCCACAAAAAATGTATCTGATATTGTTAGAGGAAGCTACTACTCTTTGTGGGGGGTTTTACGTTTTAGTAGCCCTCTAAATCAATATTTTTAATTTTTTTTTCAGCCCTTAGAAGTAATGGTGGCTAGGGCCGCCTCGTACGTAGATTTTCAATTTTTTTCATGCCTTCTAAAGTACCGGTAGCTAAAGTATTGTAGAGAGAGCTTAAGTTGTCGTTACTACTTTTTGAGTGTAGAGAGTCATATATCACAACTTCATATAATTTGTATTATGCGATATGTAATGGCCAAAGTCATCGCTTCTTGGTGATTGCTTAATGGTTACCACTACTTTTTGTTCCTACATCACCATTTTCTTGTACTACATGAGCATGTTGAACAATTCACAAAATATGTCAACGGAGAGTGGAGAGATGTTTGGTGAAGATGTTTGCAAGCTGAATAGATCATCTTGAATGCATAGAAATCTTTGTTGTTGGTCTTTTCACAAACAAAATGAACATCAAACTTCGTATGTTTGGTGTGTGAGTGAGAGATAGGATTATGGTAAAGAGAAATAACACTAAGATTATCACAAAATAGTTGAGAGTGTCAAATTGGACACCAAATTCACAAAGTAATAATTAAATTTGTCTTGATATTTCAATTATATATTGTTTATTTTAATATAATAATCAATATTTTATCAGTATTAGATAAAAGTACTAGATTTCAATTTTACTAAAGGGGTAAAACATAAAGTCAAAAATATTTATTTTGCTCTTAAATATAAGTAAAAAGAGAGTAAAATAAATTTGACTTAATACCTTTATTTATTTATTTTGAATTTATTTTTATTTATATTTGAGACCCTGTGGAACATTTCACTTGTACTCTATTCATATATAAGAGAAGTACTAGCAAAATAAAAATCTCAATAATTCTTTCTATTGATTAAAATTTATATATAACCCATCCAATTTATGTGAACTCCATACAGTTTAAATATATTATTTAAAATTCAACCAATAAAAATACGTGTAATAAAAAGTGTCTATTAAAAAATATGTTTGTTAGCATTTTTTCAAAATACAATGTCGCCTATGGACTGCAATAAATATTGTGCAAAGCATTTAAGTGATTTGGTCACGCGTCCTTTAACTAATCATAATTTTCACATGGATGATCTTTATATGCATATCCATGTTCCATTCTATTGTCCTACTTGTCATTTTTTGGGTAACAATCCTATTGGTTAGAGGTGGCCAAAAAAACAAAAAAAAACTGAAGAAATTAGTTTGTTAATTAAACCAATTTTTAAATATTAGAATTAAATTAAATTATAATTTACTTAATTTTAATTCAAATCCGAAATAACAAATAATAAATCCCTAATGTTCATAACTGAGAATGACATAATAACAAGTAAAATTCAAATAACACTAATTTAAATCAATTTAAAGAAATAAATAAATGTACTTATTTAAGGAATCAGTTTGAGTTGGTTCCGAGTAAATTAAAATCAATTTAATTCTATTTTTAAATTAAAAATCGATTTAGTTTACTTTTTTAAGTTGTTGTAGTTTTAAACTTTGTCCGCCCCTAGTGCTGGTAATCTCTTCATAGAAGCTCGGGTATATAATTTATTGTTGGTCCCAAATGGTGGTTTCCTGTTTGGTGCCACATATTTTGGGGAATTTAGGATCTTGCATAAAATATCTAAAAATGAAAATATAAGTTTTTGACATAAATTTGCTACTAGTTACTTTTCTTTTTCTTTTGAAAGATGCTGCTATGAAAATAGTTACCTTTCGTATGAAAATAGTTTAATGATATTAATTTGATTATTAATTAACGGACTTTATATTTTTCTATTTAGTAAAAAATATATTAATACATTCAAATTAATAGAATATATTGATCGACGTCTTTACTCTTTATATTCTAGTTCAATTAGTAAAATGCAGATATTGTTAGGTCGGACATCATGTTTTAGATTTGAATTCGAGACTTCAGAGTTGTGCGAGTTAATTATAATAATATTTATCATATTTTCTATAAAAAAAATACATTGTTCGATAACGATACAAATTCAAAATTGCTATAATCAAAATAATAAATTTATGAATAAATTCATAGCATGCATTTAAGTTATTATAAAGCATAAAATAAAACAAAAGTTTACAAACGTAACAAAATTAATTAAAATATCTAAAATACTCAAATATCTGGATTGATGGTGTCAAAGTCATTAAATCATAATAGATTGAATCTAATATATCAATACGCACAAAACAAACATCACAACAAAATAAAAAACCAAATAACACCACACCAATACAACAAACGAAATAAATTGTGCTCATACGATAAAATCAAGATAACACAACAAAAAAACTAAATTTATGAGAAAATTATTTATTTTCCTAAAAAGAAAGAGAAAAAACAATTCAAAGGCATAATTCTAAACTCAAAAAGTGACTCTAAAACAGTCCTGATAATTGGATCTAGAATAAAGAGAGGTGCTTTAGATAGAGAAGTAATGGGCTGTGGAAAGTTTTTATAAAAAATGATGAAAATATTTGAGAATAAAAAATTTAATGATAGTGATTCTTACACCAAAAACCAAGCAAAAGACTTGTATTTTTATTTATATGTATGATTTGTCTAAGATGTTGGGAGAGGAGATCGAAATGCTTCTTTTCCAAGTTCATAACGACTGTGGTTCTCTAAGAAATAGCATTGGTAACTTAAGTTTGAAATTTGAAAGATGGTATTGACTTATCAATCTGAATATGATATTGTAACGAGTTACGACCCTTAAACTGTGTTTAGTGGGTCATCGAAGATTCCACTTTTAGTCTGAATTCATAACTTTGAATACTTCTTCTTAAATTGGAAACTTCTTCTTAATTAGCTAGTTGATGTTTATAAAAATAACAACAACAAAATATAAATAATAATTAGAAAATATAACTTGCACATATTATTTTCAAAAGAATACTTAGATCCAACAATGTGCTATTTATATATTCAACAACGAGGCCTGAGATTTCATTAAGTAACTACCTCTCATTCATTTGATTATTAAATAATTAAGGTTAAATTGCAAAGAATAATTGATTAATTGAATCAACAGAAAGTACGTAAGCTTGTCTTTTTATTAGAGGGGAACGTACTAAGAGAGTTCCAATATAGGACGAAGAAAAAGACATGATGCCATCCATCCATGTCTTCATGATTGAAAGGATAGATTATTGACAAAAAGGGTGCATCATGTCTAGAGCTGGTAAACTAGTTTGGATCAAATGAGTAGTACCGGATGGCTCACATATTAGTATAGATCCAACCGTATAAAAGGAAAGTAAAAAATAAACGATTTTTTTTTTGACGCAGTACATTTATCCCACATTAAAAACTGGATTGGGTCGGGTCGCTTGTCTACTTTTTGTAAAAAAAATTATTACCAGCAAAATTTAGAATGACTCAAATAAAAGTTTTCTTTTATTTTATTTTTGGATAGATTTTAAAAAATGGTCTTTTTTAGTTAATTTTGAAAATAAAATTAATAAATCTGGCCATAATTAAGAAAGAAAAGAAAACTTAATTTACTAAAAACATTACGAAAATGTATTATGCTAAAAGTCGAGAACAATATATCATTGTTGTGGTATTTCTATTGCCAACTAAAAATAAAACCGTTAGTCCAACAATTTCGTTGATTCATCTTCGTTCGTGACTAATGTTTGCTGACATCAATACTAATTTCAACTTCACCCTCTTGTTTTGAATACTTAACGCGACCATATTATATATGGTGTTGGTGTTATGTATTATAATTTTATTGTCAATAATGTGGTAAGTGATTGATGATGTTTTTATATTTTAATTTGTTTTAATTTTTATTAACTAATAAAAAATATCAAGAAAAAAATAGATCTTGAGTAACAGCTAAAAATAGATGGGTCAATCTTGATAAAATATGACAGGCCAATCCAAATTAATTCATTTATATCAACGAACCATTTCATAACAAGTCGAGTTGTGTCAGTCTATTTGACATCTCGAATTATGATATGAATACAAACCTGTAAATAATTAGTAAGTGATAAAAGTGTTGTATTTTAATAGGCCCTATTGGAGTATATGTAGGTAAAAATGAGTAAAAATTGTTTGTTTTTGCAAAATATTTTTATAATTAAAATATCTTTATATTATTAGTTAATTATAACTATTAAATAGTTAGAAATGTTGGATAATTTTTATAATTACTTCATATAATGAAATTTAAAATCATTTATAATAATTACAAATAATTTAAAATGGTCAAATGGGTTGGACCCGTTAAAGTGACACATTTAATCGTTTTTTATAAAAAAAAAAATTGAGATTTTTAATTCGTTATTATTAGTTGACCCGCCTCATCCAAAAAAGTAGGGTGTGACGAATCGAAGCGGATTTGTCTTAAATAAATTTTTTGTTAATCATAAGTCTTATTTCATAATTGTTTATCAATTCACAAAATATTATAAGACTTTGTTAATATTTTATGGTTTCGTGATTTCAACTTCACATTTCTAATAATTTGTGATTGATATGGTGAAAATGTTAATTTTTTATGATATATTTTATATTTTTTGATGATGAATTACGAATGAATAATAATTTTTATATTTTTGTTTAACTTGTTAGTTTTATATTTTAATTTCTTTGAATAGTCTTTAATCTTATTTTATTTATACAGTTCTATACTAATTTATTATTATGAGAAAAAAAATAAAAAAATTAGCAGTCGGTTTGCAAACCCGCCATATTATTACTAGTTGACTTGCTCCAAAATAAGGTAGAACGAGTTTACTCGTTTTACCATCCTACAAAGAATCCATCAAATGGCACATTATCAAATATTATTAATAAAAATGACAAGTGCATATAAAATAAACTACACATTAAGTTATGGGGAGACAATATTGTAACATGTGAAATTAGGGTGTTAAAAAATTTTAAATTTAAAAGTTGAAGTCTAAAATATCATTTCCATTAAAATAAGGAGCAAAAATGTATGTAAACAATTTAAATATGCACGCTCTTTTGTCAAATCTTCCAACACCACCGTTTAACATTCTAACCACCGTCTTAATCTTAATTAATACTATATACTTAGATAATACTTTAAAGTCAAATTTTTTTATAATATCAATACATCACAGTCTTGATTCTTTATCAATCAGTTTATATCTAAAGTGATCGTGAAAACTGTGAATCTATGATTAATAATCTCTATTTGTTTGTTAATAAAATAATTTATTATAAACTGTTATTTTAAACTATTAGTATAATAAATATACATTTATATTGTAAAATATTTTTATAATGGTATTTAATAAAAATATTACATATTGTCATATAAATTTTTATAATATAATATTTTATTTTTATGGAATGTCATTTTAAAATTAATTTAAATTCAACGGTGTATATCCACTTTCTTTTATATTGATTATTACATTTATCTCTAATTATAAATATCATTTGAGAAAAAAATTATCTTTAAATATAAACATTATTTTAATTTATTAAGTGCATTTATTATTATTTTTTTAAATATAATGTTTATTAATTTTATTTTTTATCTCACAATAAATGTTATTTTAGTAAAAATTATCTTAAAATAAATATCATTCATGATTTTTGATGCAATTTTAATTATTATTTTTATAATAATCTTAAATAATTATTATATATATAATTTCTAAAATATTATTATATTTTGTATTTTGAATAATGAAATATTTATCAATAATTAAGATAAATAATATTATAAAATAATTTTTTTATTATTACATTTTCTTAATATGCATAACAAATTTTAAATAACACTAATTATAAAAAGAAGAAGTATTAATATATCTTAAAATAAATAAAAAATTAAATTTAAAATATTTAAATACAAATGTTATCTTATGAACATAAAATAAATTTATACTATAAAAGAAGGAAGTTGTATTACAAAATTTATGTCAAACTGATTCATGTTTCAAACTTTTTTAAATTAAACTCTTTATTATGTTCTTAATCCACATGTATCGGCAGCAGCTCTTACACCACACAATTCGAAACAAAACTTGTTATTTATTTTAATTATTAACAAATGTTTTAACGTATTTGTTAATATAATTCTAATTAACATTGTTTATTATTTTTAATATAATAAATTTTATTATATATTCATAATGATAATTTATTAATAATTAACAAAAATAATTTGATAAATATTATATTTTTATTTATTTATATATTTTAATAAAATAACATTAATCTTTTTTTGACATACTATCTTTTATTAATTAAAATTTACATAATTTCAATAAATTTAAATAAGACTCACATAATTTAAATTTCAGAAGGTTGTGTGTTAAATTATGTGAGTCGATAAATTTCTTTATTTTTTAATATATATAAATGATTAAATAAGTTAATATTTTGAGGTGGATAAATTATTTTATAAAGGAAAAATAAGAATGAAAAAGAACCGACACGGAAGGGCAAACAAAGCGCGTGTGGTATACATAGCCTAAACGAGCGTGATAAAGAAAGGGGCAGAGGTCCATATCATAGATCGGAGCCGTTGAGTTGAATTTGGATGGAAAACAGTGATGCCACGCAATCCTCCTTCTACGTACGGAGGTCTTCGCGGTACGGTGGATTCATAATACTATTTTTTTTTTCCTTTAAGATAAAGGATAGATTATTCATGTTTCTTCTTTTCTTATATTTTTTTAAATACTAATTTTTTATGGTAGAAAATGCCTTGACTCGTCGACGCCTCTCAATTCATTTTGATTTGATATGATTTTAATTAATTTATAAAATAGAAAGATGCACTCTAATTTTTTAAGACTTATTTTTGGGCTATTGCAAATGGTTAATTCCTGAACTGCATAATTGAATTTTGCAATTTCTGTAATTAAGCATGATTGCACGAAGATGTTGTAAATTTATACTATAAATAATTATTTGTTAAAAAATATATATGTATCCATCATAACTAAAATTCACCGAAGATTTGATTTATATAAAATAAACAATTTATTTAAATAATAAATCAAATAGTTTCAATTATTAATAAATGATACTATATACTATCTAATTAATCATAAAGAATGTCAATATCAAAATGCTTTCATATTTATGTATTCATGTACATGATACTGTCTGATCACAAAATTTTCAAATTTTATTTTTCGAAATTCTCTATTATTTTTGTTGTGGTTGTGAATTAAATTGGACCGTGCAAATCTAATATTCCAATTGCAAACGCGGCTTCACCGACACTACCAAATTCCAGCACTTAAATTAATTAATCCTACAAACAAAAGCATGGGTCATTATTTTCTTTTTCTTACTTTCTTCTTTTCTTATCCATCCAACCAAGAAAAGAGATTTAGTAATTTTAAAATCCACAGATGAATAAATAAAATCTAGACGTGAAATAGATAAATAACTAAAATATAATAAATTTTATTGTTAATAACGTTTTTGTAAAAAAAAGTTCGGTTCACAGTGATCGTTTATTCTTTATATATAGATACATTATTTTAGTTTCAAAAGAGCAAATGACTTTAGCTAAGATTACATATGTTTTTTAATAATGCTAACAAACAATCTCTAATATACATTTTTTAATATATTTTATTGGTTAATTAAAATATTATATGAATTCTACAAAATTAATATAAGACTCACATCATTTGGGGATATTTTTATGAATGTTAATTAAAATATTATATGAATTCTACAAAATTAATATAAGACTCACATCATTTAGTGATATTTTTATGAATTTTAATTAATTAAAGAGGATATGTTATTAGCATTTTTGTTGTTCTCATCCTCTTAATAAATAATAGGTTAAAAATTTAGAGTTTGAATTCTCTAAATCCAAATATCTCTCAATTTTTATAGATCGTCTCTATTTCTTTTTAATTGTATAATTGTTTTTGAATTTGTTAATTGGATAAAAAATTTATGTCGTATAAATCATGCATATAAATTTTTGTGAAAATCTAAAATCATTTTATACATTATTAAAATATGTTGTTAGCATTTTTGTTGTTTTCATCCTCTTAATAAATAATATGTTAAAAATTTAGAGTTTGAATTATCTAAATCCAAATATCTTTCAATTTTTATTGTATAGTTGTTTTTGAATTTTTTAATTGGATCAAAAATTTATGTCGTATAAATCATGCATATAAATTTTTGTAAAAATTTAAAATTATTTTATACATTATTAAAATATATCAAAATTAACATATTATGCATTTTTATTGAACAACATTAATTTTTATGAATTTCAATAATATATCAATAATTTTAAATTATTGTCTAATTTTACATGTATGATATCTACGACATAAATTTTAAATCCAATGAAAATAAAATAAAATTAAAAGAAATAAAAATGATTGATAGATATTAAAAGAAATTTAAATTGAGTTGATCGAAACTATTATTATATTATATTTCTTTCAGTTTTATTTATAAGAAAACTTTGAAGTATTTTTTGATACTATATATAAAATATTATAATTTTTAAAGTGCATTTATTGTTTTTGTATCTTAATTTGAGATATTTATCTTTTAAATATTATTAATGAATATTGAATATTTCACAATTTTCAATCAAATATATTTGTAAAAATAGTCCAAAAAAATTAATAACTACATTAATATTTTTTTTTTAATAAATGAGAGTAGTAATAATATAGAAAAAATATATTTTTGTGGTCGCTTTACTTAATTTCATGTAACAATTTGATTATTTATGTTTTAAAATGTCAACAATGTAATTAATTTTTATAGAAACTCAAAATATCCATCATCATCATAAAAAAAAATTCAAAAAATCTATTATCAATTTCAATAAAATTCATATATTTATCGAATACATAACTCAAATTTTCAAATAAACTGATATTTTCATCTCCATAGTAACAACAACATCAAATAAATAACTCACATTTTATATCTTCTTCTTTTTAAAATGTGAGTTATCTTGTTCGATGAATTTTATGTTGTTGTTGGAAACGAAAATATTTGTTTATTTAAAAATTTAAATTATAAATTTATTGAAAATATAGATTTTATTGAAAATAATTACTAATTTTTCTGTTTTGTTTAAAGATGATGATGAATCTTTTGAATTTATGTAAAAAATATAACATTGTTTATATTATAAGGCATAAAAAATTAATTTAATACTTAAAATTAAATAAATAATCAAATTAAAAATTTAAAAAAAACAACGTAATTGTTAAATAAAATTAAAATTAAGATAAGAAATCGTCCAATACATTTGAACAATAATCCAATGGTAGTGTAAGTTCGGTGACACATAGACAGTGTAACACCATGCGTACCCTTAAAAAAATCCATCATATGACAAGGATAATCGTCGGCACCGCAAACTAATGCTCCTTCCCTCCTTCTTTCTTTCTTTCTTTCTTTCTTTCTCATTTCTGCATCACTTCCATTATTTATTATTTCTCTATCTACACTTTTGACTTAAAGTCTAGTTACTACTATTGTGCCATTGTAAACACACTTTAGTTTTAGTGTTTGTTTTAGTGGTAGTTAGTGTGACTGGCCAAACATCACTCACATTTTTTGTTCTCTCTTTTTCACTTTCACTCTCATGTGCCAAAATAACTAACTGTATTTTACTACTATCACACAACCACTTCATTTATCTATCTATAGATCTCATTTTCATTCACAACACTAACAAAATACAGACACAACACAACACAACAACACATCCTTTCAAACTTTGTACCTTCATCCATGGCTGATGCCACTAAGTATGTTCCCATAGGTGGTGGGAACTTACACACTACAACATTAGACCTCAAAAACCTCTTCTCCATTCTCAAAACAAGAACAACACTTGCTTTTGCTTATGTTTTTATCTTTCTTTTCATTGCTTTCACTGTTTTCTTAGCTTTTTCTCCTTCTCCAAATGCTTCTTCACCTTGGTTCACCAACATATTCTCACCCTCATCATCTACAACTTCACCAACTTCATCAAAATCTCAACTTTCTTCCATTTTCTCATACTTTTTCCCCAACACCAACAACACCAATGTTTCTTATCCTTTTGATCCTCTTCAAAACAACACTTCTAGTACTAGATCTACCAATGCAACTTCTCTTTCTCAATCTCATATTCCAAACACAATTGAAAAAACTATCAATAGTAACATAACCTCTGTTCAAAACTCATCACAAGATGCAGTTCCTGTTCCTGTTCCTGTTCAAATTCCAATTCCAAACACAAACAATACCAAAATTACCAACCTCACTTCTCAAATTGTTAAAAAGGAACCATCTTTTGTAATAAATCAAACTTCCCATTCTGATGAAGCTATAGCCAAAGACAAAGCTATGAACTCAAATCAAACAAAAAATGCTACTGCTGAAGGAGTTCCAATTACTCCTAACAAGAATTTGAGTTCTAATTCTTCTTCATTGAAGGATGTTGTGTTGAATAATTACACAGCTTCTCTTGCTAAGAAACAGAACAACAAACATGAAGAAAAGAAGAAAGACGAGTGGATGGAGTCTTTGATGAAGTGTGATTTTTTTGATGGAGAATGGGTTAAGGATGATTCTTATCCACTTTATAAGCCAGGTTCTTGTTCTGTGATTGATGAACAGTTCAATTGTATTGGAAATGGAAGACCTGATAAAGATTATCAGAAATATAAATGGAAACCTAAGGGATGCAGCCTCCCAAGGTATCATCCAAATCTGTTAAATTTTTTTGTTTTTGTTTTTATGGTTTTTAAAACTGTTTTTGTGTTTGCTTAATGTTCAGATTTGTCTTATTTGTGTTGGTTTTTTTACTTGTCATTGGTCAATGTTATGAGTTGATTGTGGAGTTTTATTTATTAATTTTGCATTTTACTGTAATTGATTTATCTTCCAATTTGTTGGGGGGTTTCAATTGGGTTGAATCATTAATATTTGTGTGTAATTCAACTTGTTGTGTTACTAATAGGTTGGATGGACATAAAATGCTTGATTTGTTAAGAGGCAAGAGATTGGTTTTTGTTGGTGATTCTCTCAATAGGAATATGTGGGAATCACTTATTTGTATACTAAGAAATTCTGTGAAAGATAAAAGAAAAGTTTATGAAGCAAATGGAAGAGTCCATTTTAGAGGGGAAGCCTCTTATTCATTTGTATTTCAGGTAAAGTATTGATTTGTTATGTGTGTTTTTTGTGTCTTTGTTTTGTTACTCTTCTTCTAATGATATTGGTTTTGTATCAATGGTCTTGTGTAGGATTATAAATTCTCTGTGGAGCTTTTTGTGTCTCCATTTTTAGTTCAAGAGTGGGAAATGCCTGATAAAAATGGAACAAAGAAGGAAACACTTCGTCTCGATTTAGTTGGAAGATCTTCAGATCAATATAAAGATGCAGATATCATTGTTTTTAATACTGGTCACTGGTGGACTCATGATAAAACTTCTAAAGGGTAAATGCATTATTATGATTTCGCGTTCGAAGTGATTGCAAATTTGGATTTGAGGCTTATTTCGCTCTCATGATTTTTTTTCAAAGATAGATTATGAATGTTATAACTAAGTTTTGAGTTTGGAAATTTTCAGGAAGGACTATTACCAAGAAGGTAGCCATGTCTATGATGAATTGAATGTTCTTGAGGCGTTTCGAAGAGCTATAACAACTTGGAGCAGGTGGGTTGATGCCAATGTAAATCCATCCAAGTCCATAGTCTTGTTTAGAGGCTATTCTGCTTCTCATTTCAGGTAAAGTTCAAATGAATTGGTTATACTTCTTCTGGTCTAACACATTTAATACTCTTGGTTTTATTTTCATTACTCCCGAATTGAGAATGCGTTTCTTCCATGTCTGTTATTAGACTATGGAACTAGAAAGAATGGTTGATCATTTAAGCTTCTTTGTTTCTATCACGGTTATCAAATGGTGGAGATTCATGTCATGAATTGGAAGACCTATATACTGAATTACAAACAAAACCTTATGAATTGTAAAATACACAATCAATAAAAATATGGAGATTTATGTCGCAATTCATGTCCAAAAAAGAAACACACTCACATGTATCAAGATACTGATAACCATGGTTTATATTTTAATGCAGTGGTGGACAATGGAATTCCGGCGGACAATGTGACAGTGAAACGGCACCCATCGATAACGAGAAGTACCTAACGGAGTACCCGCCTAAGATGAGAGTGTTGGAGAAGGTTTTGAATAACATGAAAACTCATGTAACCTACCTGAATATCACTAGAATGACAGATTTCAGGAAGGACGGTCATCCCTCGATATACAGGAAGCATAATCTGTCACCCGAAGAACAAAAATCGCCGTTGAGATTCCAAGACTGCAGTCATTGGTGCCTTCCGGGCGTTCCCGACACATGGAATGAGATTCTCTACGCCGAACTTCTAATCAGAGAATATCGAAATCAGCAACAGAAGAAGAGAACATAGGTAGTGAACTACCATGAAATCTTCTACCTCACTTATACATTATATCCAATGAGTTGTTAAAGATGAAATAGATACAGATGCAATATACCATTCTTGTTCTATCCATATCAAGGATAGGAAGAAAGAAACAAAACCATACAGAATGTATTTTTTTTTCCCTATTTTTCTTAAAAAGTTTAGTGAAACCGTCTATATATATAATTAAGAGATGTGGTTACCATGAGTTGGTGAGGAGAAGAGAGAATACTATGTTGATTTATTTAATCATTGTAAATCATATTGTCCTTTGTATCTTCATTTTCTTTTCTAGCCTCAAAGGCTGATTGCTATTGTAAATCTCTACTCAACTAGATTTTGTTTAATGTAATCAAATTAAACACTCTATGACATGCTACACTGATTAGTAGGTTTGTTTGTCATTATTTTCAAAAAGATTGAAAATATTCTTTCTAAAATGAAATATAAGTAGAAAGAGGTATTTAAAAGTTGCCGTGATATAAATTTTAGATCAGATTCATGAACTATTCAATAATAAATGTAAAAGTTTCAATTGCAGCAGATAAAATTTCTCTGCATTTTAACAGGAAGGTGAAAAACTTATTAAACAAAATATGGTCAGTGTACATATCTCATCTGCCTCAGATTCAGCGGCCATGCAAAATTAAAACAACAATCGATATAAGAGGCAGAAGAACATTGCATCTGATCAGTGCTGCGTTACACTATGATTATAGTTTGCAGATTCTTTATAACCATTTTTTTTGGGACAAATTTATGACCAACTGAGTTCATATTTTTTACAATGATCTATTGAGTTAAGTAATTTCCTGTTTTTAACAATAACCAATTTGTTTCATCTATAATCTATTTCATAAAATACATCAAGAAGAAAATTATATTTAACACAAATTTCTTTATGTTTGTTTATATTTTACATTATTTTTCCATACATTGCACTTGCACCCATCTAAGATCTAGTTATATTTAATTAGTATTGTTTTCTCAATTAATGCATTTTTTCATGAGAAAAAATAAACAATTAAATAAACTATTTGCCAGACATATAAAACAAAAAATAAAAAGAAGTTGCAAAACTGAAGGTAAAACTCAAGCAAAAAATAATAAAATTATGATCACATATACTTTACTTATTATTGTGCATATTTATTTATTTGATCATATAATTCAACCAATAGTGATGTGTTAAATGAAACACGTGTTTTATTCTTTATTCATGTATATAGAAGGAGAATTTATCCTCTTAAGATATTCGAATAATTGTCTAAGCTATTGTTACTATTTCTGTTAGTTGACAGCTATGAAGTCATAACTCTCTTAAGTTAGTTACCAGTTATTTTTATTTTTATTAAGCTTTGGCCTATGTAATATAAATAGTTTAGTCATCGCCTTGTAAACTTACTTTTTTTCGATCATTCATTTTTGTAATTCATAATCATCAATGAAAGAAATGTCTTCAGTATTTTCTCTCTGTTTCTCATTTCTTTCATTCAATTCAATCTATAATTTGACATACGATGAACCCTAAATTTTTCACCTAAAGCATACATCTATTTACATATGTATATAACTCTTTAATCACTATTATAAACAAATAAAAAATGTGTCAAACCTACTATTATAAACAAAAATTAATTATTTATGAACCATCTGATGTTGTTATTCCTATTATATGCTTCATATAATTCAAAAATAGTTGAATGTTGGACAATAAAAAGAACAACCTAATAATTTTGAATGTGTTTTACATGGAATTTAATAAATTAATTTGCATTTAACTGAATTTTTTAACCACCATACAAGTAAGTGTTTTTTTTTTTTTTTTTTTTTTATAATGGTGATCAGATGGATTATTGTATTAGTATTTAATTATATTGTCAATTTTTGAATATTTTTTCACAAAAGATTATTAATTCCTTAAAAAATTTCTTATTATAAGTTTCTTTTATTATTTATTATCATTACTCTTATTATTTTGATGTATCTACTCCTTATAAGATGTAAGTTCTTCCTTACATTAGAAATACCCTAACTTAAAAATAATGAAATAAATGATGAAAGCGTAGTATGAAACTGAAACATCCAAACATCAATTATTTATTATCAATATATCTAACCACAACCAGACATGTAAAGAAATAAAACATGGGTTTCATTTCATGTTTCCATGGACAAAATCAATTGTACTTGATTGATCAAACAAAAAAGGTAATTCTTTCCATCAATAACACTTAAGTTAATAGTTTCAACAACAAAAAAATAACTCTTAAGCTAATAATAACGAACAAAACAAAGGAATAAAAGAACAAGGAAAAAATTTTAGGAAAAGAAACTGTACAGAAATGGAAAAAAGAAAAAGAAAAGGGGGGTGCGTGAAGTGGAATGTTGTTTGTGTATATCTCTCTAATTGATCTAAAATAGGAAAATTGGGAAATTTAATGGGCCTGCTGCGTGTGGGCCTGTCCATTAGGTAATGAGAATATTGTGGGCTTACGAAGAGAGAGTTGAGAAGCATTATTATTGTTGGTGAGGGCGGTTCCGGTGGTGTTGGTGGCGACCCTTTCACAAGAAGGACACATAGTGAGTGTGGTAGCTGGAAGTTGCATGTAGAATGGTTTAGAAGTTTTCAAAGCTCTCAATTCTTGAAGTTCCTTTTGTAACCTTCTATTCTCTTCTGTTAGACTCTCACAACATCTCTTTAAGTACTCACAATCCACTTCCGTTTGCTTTAACTTTGTCCTGTATAATTTTCATTTTCATTTTTTATAAGGATAAATAAATAAATAAATAAACTTAATTAATTCTTACCTTGCTCTTCTGTTCTGAAACCAAACTTCTACTTGACGTGGACGAAGATTTAATTGTTTTGCAAGAGCAAGTTTCTGTTTCTGCAGATTTTTAAAAATAACAAATTAAATTAATTTGGGTTGATTAAAAAAAAAGAGAGAAAAAGGAAAGAAGTGAAATTACGGGATTGAGAGTGGTGTGTTCTTTGAAGGTGTCTTCAAGAAAAGCTGATTGATCCTTAGAGAGTCTGAGTTTCTTCCGAGTGGACCCATTTTCTTCTTCATCATCATCGCTAGTACTATTTCTATCCGCACCCCCCTCACGACTACTGTTTCTTCCAGCACCATTCATCATACAGAATTCCATCTGAAAACATGACACACCACTATTGGGTGATTCTCCTTCGTCGTTATCCAACACCCTCGCCGGTTCCATACCCACTGCACCAATAAACAACTATACTTTATTTTCTTGTCAAAATATTTTTTTTTTATATTTATTTCTATAAATATTAAAAATACAGTAAAGAGTATTCTATAGACAATGTCAAGTAGTACAAATTAAACTAGCAAACTGCGTTACTTAGTGTTGTTTGAGAGAATAAATATAAATATGCTAGTAACTGTTTTTAATTTCTTCTATGGATATTATCCATTAAACTTTATTTTTTTTATATAAACAAAATATCTTGTAGAATTAGATAGTGACTTTTAAATAGAGTTAATAAGTGAAGTTATAACTGTTGCAATATTTGATATTACAAAGAAGAAAAAAAAATATATAGAAGAGAAGATCGAGGGTGTTTACGTGCATCGTTGAGCCAGGGGATTGGAACGAGTGGAGAAGGGTGGGAACGAAGAACAGGTGTTGAAGGAAGAAGGTCGAGCTGAATGGGAGAATCTGAGGAACCTCTATTTTGGTTTGAGGATTTAGCAGCTTCTTCAAGTTGTATGCAAGAATCTTTGTTAGGTAATTTTGTTGGGTTTTCAAACAAAGAAAAGGGTTTTGGTGTGTCTCCTAAGCTCAAAGCTAGCTCCATCTTTCAACTACTTAAGATGCTATGTCAAAAGAATGGTAGTAGTAATATTTCAAAGGGAGGAAGGAAAGTAGACACAGTTTTTAAAGAGGACAAATGGACAATGAATTCCCAAACCAAAAGTCTATACTCTATATATTGTGAGTTTCGGGTTCAAAACCAAGGAAATTAATTAAGTCTCAAATTACTAACAAAAATATTCCAAATTCACATTATTTTATTGCTATCTATTTCTTTTCTTACTTCGTCAACTTATTAAGTCTATTAAATTATTATATCTTATATATACTCTATGAGATGTACGGCAGATATCTGTTTTTTTAAATTTCACATATATCCTTTTTTTCCCTAGATATAAGACACTTCCCTAATTAAATACAAAATTATAATTAATTTAATTTATAATCGATTAATTTTATTAAAATATTAAATAAAAATAAAAATATTTACATAAGTTAGAAAAATAAATATTCAACACTGCTATATAAATGGAAGTACTCTTATAAAGTATAATAACTTAATTTTTTGTGGTTGTTCTTGATCTTACTCAACAGATCTAATATTAAAATGTAAAACTTATAATTTAATTATGAAACTTGAAAGATAATTAGTAAATAATACAGATGAAACTTATAATTGAGTAATTCAAATATTCATCAGATTTTCAACATTTAATTATTAGTTTAAAAACATTTATAATTGTTTTATGAGTAATTTTATTAAAATATAAAATTTAACACAAATATAATATTTTAATATTTTATAAAAAAATAAAACATAATTTTTATTATATTTTATATGATATTGTATATATATCTTATTTTATATCAAACTTTTTATTTGAATAATATTACTGTTGTTTTATTAAATTTTATATTGATTATGTTGGGGAAATATATATCGGTATGAATATAGTTATTGTTAAAGGTATAGACGAGTGTTCACATTGATTAATTCGATACAGAAGCGAAGCCTCTTTCACTCTATACTGAGTCTTGTAGTCTATCTCTTTTTATTTCATCTTCTCTGCTCTGCTCTCAATGATACCTTTGCGTGGATTCACCGACAAATCCAGGTTGACAAACGCACGTGAATTTCTTTATTTAAATGCATATCCTTTCATGCCATTCTTTTACAATGCTTATGCACTTTTTTTTTTGCAAAACTCAAAGTAAAAAAAAAAGCTCAGGCTTCCCTTGTGATTTATTAAAAGGGAAATATAGAAGATATATTTTTTCTTGCTATTTTTTAAACAATAAAACTGGGGCATAAGGATGCTACCTCCATAATAAATATGAGTACTGTTTTAATTTTTTTAATGAATAGTAATCCGTATCAGGATGAGTATCTTTTTAGTCAAAAAAATTTATAATATGATGTTAATAATTTTTAATTATTTTTTTATACTACTTTTCAATAATTATTATATATATATAATTTCAAAAATATTATTATATTTTATATTAATACTAAATAAAAATATATCAATATGTACACAAATATCTTAAACTATATTCGTTGTATAACTATTACCTTAATGATAATGGAGTACCGATCAAAATGACACCAATTTATGAGGTTCCCACCAAACAATGTCCAAAGAGTGTCATGATGGCAAAAGAGAAAATGATATATCATCCGAGAGACAAGGCTGCATAGAATATAATCTGATCCTCTTGTCTTATATATTGATTACTAACGAATTTATGTGTTGCTCTTGTCCCTTTCATTCCCATGATAGTCATCATCATTCTCATTATCATCATGCATGATGAATGACAATATTGGTGTCAAATGTGTTTAGTTTTAATTTTTATATTTACTATATTAAATAGTAACAAGTTACTGTATTATATATAACATTTGTCATGTTACAATAACCGGTCTTAGATAAGACTTATAAGTGGACAGCCAGATCGAGTGAAAGGTGGAGGGACGAAGTCCCACTAGGAGAGTGTTAAGTAGGACGTTTTACGTTTGGTGTAATTATTAATTAGTTGGATTGCCACCTGAAATGTAAGAGTAAACATTTGATGATATGATTTGTAGATATATAGTAATATTTAAACAACTTGTACAATTTAAATAATCTTTTGTAGTCAAAGATATATGTAGCCACATTTTATATTCTCTATTTTGCAACTATTTTCTTTTGAATCAGGATTGATGTTCATACATTTAGTTAAATGATTTGTACTTTAATTTGACGACATAAACTACTAATATTATAGTTAAAGTATTGTTAGCATGTGTCTTTTGTTATATCACTTTGTTAATAAATCCAAAATAGAAATTTGTATTAAAAAAAAATTAATTTTTGTAAGAATTAAATACACAACTTCTAAGATAAAATTTCTATATTGTCTATCAGATATTATCTTCGATCTCAGATAAAGAAAATTGATAAAAAGAAACAAATATATTTAATTAATATGAAATTTAAATTAAATAAATAGATTTTTGTTAATTAAATCTTCTTTTATAATCAAAACAATATATCGCAAATGCTAACAAACGCGTATATATCCAAGAGCACTTATGGTGAAAACCAACATTATTTTTTTTTAAAAGTTTATTTTGGGAACGTAGACTTCTAAAATGTTTTATAAAGTCTATTTTGTCATAGTCAACTTAAGTTTTATAAGGTTATTTTGTCATCATAAATTTTGTAGAAAAACAAATTTATATGTTCGTTTTAAAGCTTTAAGTGATAAATGACACGTGGATGTGCTCCAATGGTGAACCAACAAAGGACATATTTTTAAACTTGAAAGGCGAGCAACAAACTAGTGTAGGTTTTTTGCTATTAAAACTTGTTAACATTTTTAATACACATAATGTTGTAACAAGCAGACAAGGCGACCAACTTTTACGATTTTCAGAAAAGCTTCTCCTCTTAATTTTATTTTGCATTGGTCAAGTAAGCAAAAATAAATCATGAGAATCAAAGGTTCTTTTGTGTCTTTTGCAGCACCAGGAGCCCTAAAGCACAGTGGACATGGATGGATTTATTTTATTAGAAAAGGACATACTAATAGATCGTAAAATGTTAAATTCTCTAGGTAAACAAATTAAAATTGGAAGGGTATCCAATGAGTTGAATCCACAAAAACAGGACTGTAACGGGTCGCATAATGGTCAAAACGCGTGAAATTGCATTTATGATAATTTCGAATAAACTAAAAATTATACTTTTATTTTATATAAAAATGTATTTAATATTTTTCTATATTTCATACTAAATAAGTATTGTAATACACTAAGTTATACTCTTAATAGTGTTTTAGCATATTTTATTTTACTTAAAAAAAATGATTGCGTATAAATGTACATTTTTTTAAAAATGGACATCATTTAATAATTTTAAAAATTCACATTTTTAAACTATCAAATAATATGACTTTTTTAAGATTAAATATATTTTTAATATCTATAAAATTTGAATATTTTAATTTTAGCTTCTATTAATAAAATAAATAATTTTTAATCATTACAGAATTATTTAATAAGCAAATTTAATTCCTGTTAAAACAAAACATTCATAATTGACATTTGACTTAAAAAAATTTAAATATTTTTTACTTTAAAATTTTCTTATTTGATATAAATTAAATATGAATATTTTAAATGTGAAAATTAAAATTCAAATGACAAAATTATAAATCTATAAATTGAATTTTAAATTCATTTTTCATATAATTTTTTTTATAATATTATAAATAAACCTAAAAAATTTATTAAAAAATATATATTAACTTAATAATACAGATTAAAACCTAACAATAAATATTAAAATTGAAATAACTTTATAAAGGTTAAAAAAATTAACTTTAAAAGAAATTTTAATTTTTCTTATACTGCTGTTTCCCTTTATGTAATCCAGAACCAAACCTGAATATAGGGATATCCAGAGGAAGTAAAGAGGTCAGAGATGTCATGCTTTTGGGATCATTGCAATAATTGAAGTCATGCAGGCTTTAATGATAAGGTGCAGAGAGGATGCGTGAATTATTGGGTAGGACCCTCTTTCAAAATATTATACAAAATTGTTTGAGTTGTAGTTTACAATTTTTGCATATATATATATATATATATATATATATATATATATATATATATAGATATTAAAGAATTACAATAATTAAAAAATTGAATATTTTTACCAAATTGTTGATGTTAATTATTGAAGTATTTTTAACTACTATTAATATAAATATAAAAATATTTAAAAAAAAGTTATATGATAAAAACAATATAGAAAAAAAATAATTAAAAATATATTAAAGGTTATAAATTACATTCATTTTAAAACCAATTTATTTTTAAACGATATTTATTATGAGACAAAAATAATACTATACAACAATTATTATGCAATAATTATTAATGAAATATAAATAAATTATCAACGATTTCACACAGATAAAAAATTTATTTTTAAATTCTAAAAGTTTAAGCATTTGAAATTTGAAATTTATAATATATGAAATTATTATCTTAAATTAATTAACGTCAATAGAAATATTCTTTTTGTGAAGTAGTTCAATCAGATATGTTAATAAATTATAACATGATGTTCACATTAATGCCATATTACATTGAACACTAATCACAAATTTTAATACGCATAAAATTCAATAATTTTTAACTCATATAAATTTGTATTTGAGGTTACGTTAGAAAATGTCACATTCCATTATCAAATTTCTAAGAAATGTCTTTATAAAATTCATTAATACTATTAGTTATAAAAAAGTAGAGTTATGCGGTGAGGTGAACAAATAAACTTTCTAATAGTTTATTCTGAATTTATTTAATAAAATTAGGTCAAAATACTAGGGGTGTTGCAACTAATGTATGTCTTCACTCTTATATTATATATATTGCACTTGAGTGTTGTTGAGTTAATTAAAATAGTTTTTAAATTTTTTATATTTAGTTCTTTCGTTTAAAATTTTGTATAAATTTGATTTTCTTTAATATATATGTATTTTTTTTCGAAATAATTGTAATTTTTTAATTTCTTTATAATTTGTTTTATTATTTCTTCAAATATCAGTCCTTTTCCACCAAGCTAACAAGGTTCTTGTGAAAAATGATAGCGGATTATATATTATATTAATTCAATTTTACTAAGCTTAGAAAAGTATAATGTTGTCCAAAGAAATTGAAAAGTATAATCACACATATAATAATATATAATATAATCTAAATATTTATATAATAATATATAATATACAAGTTATTATTTTTTAAGTCATAGTTGATCTAAATAATATATTAAAAATTTGGATGATTAAAATTTAAATTTCTAAAACTTATTTAATCTATTTAGTTAAAAGTAAACCTATAGATCGATGAAATTTAAATTTTTAAGTTAAATTTATTTTAATTAATTAACATTGAACCTTTGAACGTTAAAATTTAAATTTTAAATGATAGTTAGTCTAAATAGTTAAGAATTAACAGTTATATTATCAAAATTTAAATTTTTATGACTTATTTAATCTAATTAGCTAAAATTAAACTATTAGACTATTGAAATTTAAATTTCCATGTCTCAGTCAACTTAATTAATTAAGATTAAATCGTTAGATTGTCGAAATTTATTTTTCCAAGTCATAATTAGTCTAAATAGTTAAAGTTAAAGTGTAGAATTATCAAAATTAAATGTTTTTTGTCGTAGTTAGTCTAATTAAGTTAAAATGAACAATTGGTTCACTAAAATGAAATCATTTAGTAATATTTAATCTAATTATTTAAGATTGAACTATTGAACCTTCAAATTTAAAAATTATAAATCATAGTCAATGTAATTAGTCAAGATTAAACGTTAGATCATCAAAATTAAAATTTTCTTAGTCATATTTTGTTTAATTAGATTAGATTAAATTGTTAGATCATTGAAATTAGAATTTTAAGTCATGTTTAGTTTAATTATTTAAAATTGAACTGTTGAATTATCGAATTTTAAAAGTTTAGGTCATAGTCGGTCTAACTATTTAAGATTGATATGTTTGACCGTCACAATTTAAATTTCTAAGTTTTAGTTGGTCTAATTAGTTAAAATTGAACTCTTTAATCATCGAAATTATAATTTCTTATCAATAGTTAGTCTAATTATATTATATTGAACTAAATTATAATTTCTTAGTGATATTTAGTGTAATTATGTTTTGAACTGTTTTATTATTTAAATTATAATTTTTAAATCATATTTAGTCTAATTAATTGAGATTGAACCATTAGATCGTCATAATTATATTTTTCAAACTATAGTTAGTCTAATTAAGATTGGAGTGTTTGATTGTTGAAATTATACTTTTTTAAGTGATATTTAGTTTAATTAGTTAAGATTGAACTTTTTGGTTCGTCGTAGCTCAAATTTCTTAGTTATAGTTAGTTTAATTAGTTAAAGTAGGATAATTTGATCAGCGAAATTGTAATTTCTAAGTCATATTAAGTCTAATTAGTTAATATTGAATTGTTTGATCATAAAATTTTGAATTTATATTTTATAGTTAGTATATAATTTATTAAAATTGGATTATTTTATTATTTAAATTATAGTTTCTAAGTCATATTTTAGTCTAATTAGTTAAAATCTAACTATTAGCTCGTAAAAATTATATTTTACAAGTCATAATATGTTTAATTGATTACAATTGAACAGTTTAATTGTCGAAATTATAATTTTTAAGTCTTAGTCATTCTACTTTGTAAATTAAGAATGAAATATTGGATGAATACAATTAAATTTTATAAATTGTATTTAATCTAATTTTAATTATCTAATGATTAAATTTCAACTAATTAATTATGACATAAAAATAAAAATAAAGGTTAACTTCGTCATATGACTATAATCAACAAAATACATTTAACCTATATGTCATATGACTAATAAATTTTATTCAACAAAAATCAAAGTTAATCTATTAGTCATATAACTCTAAAATTTTAATTTCAATTATTCAACAACCTAATGTTTCATTTCAAATAATATATATATCTTATAGTTTTTTAACTTTTAAAAATAGAACTGATGTAATATATGGATTTGTTCTCATATTTCAAAGCAAACAATGTAACTAAATGGTAACGTTCTTGTAAAAAAATAGCACGAATTTTAGTTTGTAAATTGAAAAAAAAAACTAAAACCTAAACTTTAAAAGTTGAAGTTACAAATTTTTATATATTTTCAATATTATTTTATTTTGATCATTAACAAGCAATGTATTTTGAAATATTTGTTAATATTGATCTTATTTGATACAAAAATTTTAGAACGAAAAAGGTACGTGTACCAGCAAATTAGTTTAAGCGAAAAAAAAAAACTTGTCAAAATACTAATATGTTAAATCTAAACTTTTTTGAAATATAAAAGTACCGAATTTAAAATGAAAAAATGAATCAAGAATCGAGATTAAAAACTTGAAGAAAAAAAAATAGAGATGGTGGTTTTCCTTACAACAGCAGGTAGGACAGGTAAGGAAATCACGTGAGCAGGTAATGATGAGGTTTGGGTCAGAGAGGTAAGAGGAATAACCGAGTAGTAAAATAAAAGGTTAATGAAGTGCAACCACACATTAATTCATTCAATATTATATACCGACAAAGTTTTGGTTTTAAGGTAGCTACCTAGCTTCTTCTGTCTGCTTGTGCTACTTATGGTAAATGCAGTAACCAAGTTACTACCATCATTTTTTCGTTACTCATCACCAAACCATATGCATTTATATCTGCATTGGAAGAGTATTGTTGATCTTTATCATGAATATTTAATGGGTTGTCGTGGACTACACATACGAGATCATCGTGCTACATTAATTTTAAATATATTAAATAAAATTTGGTTTATTTAATATAAATTTATTATTGAATATGTCAATATTTTTATTTATTTTTAATAAAATAACGAAGAGTATTCCTCTCAAACTCTACTTTGGTTTTGTTCCAAAGTATAGGTGTTTTTTAAAACACTAACATGTAGAATGACAAAATATAGGTCTTTAGATCCAAACACAAAATAGGAACGATGGTAAAAATGATCGTTGTTCCCTATATTGTTTCCTTGAGATGCTGCACCAATTATGCCCCTTGTCATTGGCCTCCACCTCACCCCTCACCCTGGTGAGATCTAAGTTACATAGAGTCACAACTACTTGTCGGTATTCAGCAATAAATCTAATTAAAATGCAAATGTGCTGTTCACGATATGCGTTTTTTGGAATGTATTTGGAGCGTTGATGTGACAGAGATGATCTTGACATAATTCAATTAAGTTGTTTTAAAGTTAAAAAATAAAAAATTTAAATACCAGAACTTATAAGTAATGTGGTGCGTGAGGTGTTGGGTGTTTTAAACGAGTGATGAGTTTGATATTTTATTTTATTTTTTTAATTATATTATTAAATATAGATGGTTTTCAACAACAACAAAAAAATTATACAAGGATTTAAAAATTTATATTAAACCAAAATTAAAATTAAATTATAGTAAAATTAGTTATATATATATTTATTCACTCGAATATGTAATAGTAATATTCAATATTAATAATAACATTCATTTATATATTAATCTTTTAATATTATCGTTCTTCAATTTTTTATTGTAAAATTATTAATAATTTATTTAGAATAAGATTTTTTAAAGAGTTATTTTTAATTGAAATTAATAAAAGACTATTTTATTTTAAAATAATTTATTTAAAATAAGATTTTAATAATTTTAATTTCGAAAAAACTCCTCTCAACAAATGCAATATTAATGAAGATAGTTAATATTATGCTATCAAATATATATATGCAAGCATTAAGAAAATAGTGAAATATTTTAAGATAATTCAATATAAAAAAACTTAATTTTTGATTCAATTGTTAAAATAGAATTTCACTATTAAAATTATAATTATTACCATATATTATTTGAATCTTCTGATATGTTACACAATTGTTATGATAAATAAAAAATAATGAATTTTCAAAGACTGTTTAACAGACTCAAGATTTAATTGTGTTTATCTAGATAAATTTTTAATAAAAAAAATAAATTTATCTCTTATTTATAAATGATCATGAGTTGGTATTTTTATTTTTATTTAGAGTTTTTTTTGTTGCAATGCGTGAAATTTGAATTAAAACTTTATAATGGATAAAAAAAATTAATTGTTTAATTTATATTGAAACATAAAAAAATGCTATATTATAACATAATAAAATATTCTCTCAGATCATATTTATAAAAGTTGAGTCAATAAAATAAATAATTTTTTATTTAAAATTATTTTAATATGATAAGATAATTTTTTAATAAATATCTTAACTTAAAAATTGAATTTGTTAAGTACATATATATAAATTACTAAGTAAAAAAATATTTTCAGTGTCCCCAAAAATTTGAAGTCTTGTTCAAATGTACTTTTTGAACACCCTCAAAGTCCTCTATGCCTTTTAGATGTTTATAATAATTGTTCTTAGGTTGATTTTCTCCATTTCTTTTAGCTCGAAATAGGTCTATATCCTACACTTTTATTTTGTTTATTTTAATATATTTTTAACTTAATATATATATATGATATTTTGAAAACGGATGTGTATGCGAATATCCAAATATGCTCTTTTGAAAACGGAGACTTTGAAAATTAAGAAAAGAAAAAGGGAAGGGATAATCTATAAACAATTGATAATGGCATACTCTCAACAACAACAAAACAATGATAATGGCATGGTTCTACCCCGCATGATTGCATGGTGTGTTACATGAGTAATTAATTAGAATTCATTTACTAGTAGTATTAAACATTAGTATATGATCGCCAAAGACGTGAGCAAAGCAATTTAATTAAGAGATAAACTAGGCATGCAACATTGCACATATATAGAATGGCCTTTAATCGCTCTCCTCCTCAAACATCATTAGGGACATTATCGTGCTTTTTTTTTTAATATATTAATTATATCTAAATAATATCAATCACCCATCATAATCTTAATGTCTGGGATGCTGTGCGATGTTGGCAAAGTAAGCGACAAGTCACCCTAAAATATTTGCACCTGAGTGAATACTTGATGATAATAATGAGTACAAATTAATTAAACCATACACTCCTATCTTGATTTCCCAGTTCCATTGGCTTTTACTAACTTTTTTGAAATCTTTAGTTTGGAATCAGAACAACAATTAGTGTTTAAAAATTACTAATAAGGTGGTGGCCCAATACACTCGTTCAATCAAACACAAATTATAAGGGGACTGATCAGAGGTTGTCATTGATATTTTTAAATAATAAGCCGTGATTAAAAAGACAAGTATATTTGTATATGAGATAAATTAATGATAGTTATAATTATGTGATCTTTTTTCAACAAACTAAAATTGTGGAATTGTTTTGACCATTTAGTTGTTAAAGAAAGGCCCAACCATAAGCGTCAATGACATGATCTATATATGTTAGATTCTTACTAAGTCATTATTTTTATAAATAGATAACATAATTTTTTTTTAAAGTATGCCGAACAAAAATTATTACGTTATTGATAATCAAAAAAGTTTTTAAGTCTATCAAATTCAATTTATTTAAATAAATATAAATATGTTATTATTTATTATTATATTAAATTATAAATTTTTCATATAAACTTTTGTGTAATTTAAGATTAATACAATTCATATTAAATATTATTAGAAAATAATTTAAATACAGTTCATATAAAACTAGATTTTTTAAAATACATCAAAATTAAATTTAGTTTAATTGAAATATATTAACTCATTAGTTTATCTAAATATAAATTAAATCAAATTATTTATTTAAAATTTTTAATACAAATATTTAACTTTCAAATTAAGTCTATGATACCTACACAAGGTATCATAAAAAAACAAAAACAAAAAATATTTCTATAATTTATTCCTTCCTTCATATATATTATTCTCTTAAAAAAATTCTCTGTTTATTTTTACAGGATTCATTTTAAATTATATTAATTGTTTATTTATCAATATATTTGCAATTATTTTATATATTTTTCTGTAACAAATAATAAATACTATATAATAAGAACAATACTTATTCTCTTTTTTAATTGTAAACTTGTAAAAATATTAATAATTATTAACAAAATTAGTAATATTAATATTAACTTTCTTAATTATCATAGTTCGATCAATAGTCTTGTATTTGTGATTGGAAGAAGCTCGTCACCTATTTGTTGAAAAAATGGTCCCAAAATGAATTATCATTTTAATTTTTAATACATTTTTTCCTTTAAATTATATTATTTAATTAATATTATTTATATCATTTTATATATAATTTTTTCCACTACACATTTATGATATTGATAATACATCAATATTGAACAAAAATAATTTAATAAAAATAATATATTTTTTTATATAATTTTTTAAATATATGTAAAATGATCAAATATCTGATTCATTATAAAACAAAGAAAATATTTTTAAATTCGTTTTTGAAAGCAACCATGAAAATTAAGTTTTTTGTATGTTACCTTTAAAAAAAATCATAAGTAATTTACCCAACAAGCAGAAAAAATGTGTCACATAAATCAATTTGTTGATGGAGTAAACATGTAGAGTTTATATGTACAACTTACACATTTACTTAGAGTGCTATTTTTCATTGAGTGATGAATAAATTACATACCAATTTCAAAAAGGCAATCTATATTTAACCTAAAAATAATTATTAATAATATAAACAATTATGTAAGTTTGCACAAAAAATGAAATGATGGTACTCTTGTAAAAAATTATGGCACGGGTGAGGTGAAGGGGAATATATTGACTTTCATCATAGAAGCATTGGGGCATAGAAAAAAGATGATGTTCGATAATTATGACCAAATTTGTTGACCAAAGACAGTTCTAAAACAAAATGAGATGCCTTCAGACATACTCGCCCGTGCTCCCAATCATCAATTCTCACTCCATTCATCATTTTGTTTTCGATATATATAAAAATATAAAGTCTATAATAGTCATTTTCTTTTTAATATTATCTTCTTTTAACAACGAGTGATTCATTTTTTTTTTTTTATAAAAAATATTAAAATAAACACCATTCTCAATTTATAATATAATATTAATTAGTTTTTTTGTTGTACTCTTCAATTTTTATTATATGTACTTTTTCTAGTATAATATTTTTTATTTTACATTAATGGTGATGATGAATAAAGCAATTTTTAATAAAAATGTTTTAGTAAAAGTATTTTTTGGAACTCATTTAATAAAATTATTATTCTTTTTTTTATTTATAATTTTTTTTTTTAATTTCATAAAATGATGAATTGAATCACCCATTATAAGATAAAGAGATATTTTTTACATGAGTGCTTTAATAAATTTGATGGAGATCTTTTATAGCGTTTATTATAACAAGCGTTATAAAAAATAAACAAGCATAATGTCACAGATATTTACACTTGGTTTTCTTAATTTTATGTTTTAACGGATAAAAAAAGTATTATTAAAATTCACCGACTATATATTCACGAAACTCAAATTGTAATTTTAATCTCATAGATATTTACATTAATTCCGTAAAATTAAGGAGTGGAGGAGTTGAGAAAATTTGTAAAACTAAATCAAAAATACAAATTGGAGGTAATTAAAAGTGAAAAATGACTATTAGATTCATCTAAAATAGATAGTTCACTTTAAATAAGAAAAAAATAATAATAACTATTAATAATTAATATTATACACATATACATAAAAAAATATAAATAATTATAATATTAAAATAATTTCAAATTTTATTTTTTGAAATTCTCTCTATTGTTTTTGTTGTGGTTGTGAATTAAATTGTGTGCAAATCTAATATTCCAATTGCAAACGGGGCTTCACCAACGCTACCAATTTATAGTATAAATTTAAATCATAGTTTAATTGATAAATATCGATATTATTAAATGAGCGTTATTTTATGTTTGAATTTGGACAATTATATGAGTTAATTATGAGAAAATTTATCACCTCTTTTAAAATAAAATTAAAAAAGTGAAAAATAATATTAATATTTTATAAATATGTGAGGTTTTTTTATGAATTAAAAAAAATAATTAGTAAAAATACTATTTAAAGTTTTATGTCGTGTGTTCAATTTATAAAATTATGTTTCTGAAAAAATATGTAGTCATTAAATTAATTTAATAGTTAGTTCAAAAAAAAAGAACACAGCATAACACTATTGAAGGATATTTGAATGTCTTAATTACATTAGATGAAATGAGTTCCGAAAATTCATTAAAATTAAAGAAGATCTCAAGACTTAAAAGGACACTATATTTGTAGATTACTCATTAAAGAAGTATTCATCGTTAATAAATTATGAAAAATATATTATCTTCTCATTAGTTGAATCAATCTTTATTGACTACAAGTTTAACACGTGCATGTTAAAATAAATATATATTATAGAGGTCAACTCCTTTAAAAAATATTTATATCTCAAAAATTTAGTTTTTGACTCTAGGTGGAGATACCAAAAGCTAGTACAATAAATTTAAACAGACGAATAAAAAATAAAGAAGCTATAAGACCAACAAAAAAGGAAAAGAAAGAAGGGTGACTAAGAAGAAGAAAAAACAAACAAACAAAGAAGCGTGATTATTAAAAAAAAAGAAAAAGAAAGCACGGGCCTAGGCCCTTTTTCAATCTAGCGGACTAGGTTCAATAACAAAGGACTTGACCAGCTTTGGTTCCTCAAGTTTTAGAAAAAAATGCAAAATACATATTAAGGTCTTTTATGTTTCATGAAAGTAACGAGTTGATCATTTAGGTCTTTTTAAGTTTAGTTCAATTTTCACGTAGATCTTTTAATTTTTTATTTTTTCAATTTAATCATTTAAGTTATATCTTGTTTTTACCATTGACTTTTTAAGTTATATTAAATTATGCATTTAGTCCATTAAATTTGAAAATTATCTTGAATTACTTTAAGATCTAATCCAAACAGCATAATAAATTGACTATCTAAGTTACTTTAGAAATGAATGAAGTTAATGATATTAATTATATGAATAAACCTTTATTATAAAGTTTTTTAGAGGTCATGTGTCTAAATGGTTGTAGAAAAATCAAGAAATATAGATCATTTACAAGATTTAGTGCTTATTTTCTAAAGGATTAACATGAGTTATTTATTGTTGCAATATTTAGTAGAGTTTCTAATGTACTAGTCATTGTTGAACGTGAGACAAATGAATAACGATGTAAATATGATGTAACTTAAAGGACATAAGCAAAAACTAAAGTAAACTTAAAGGACCTTTGTGATACAAAATAAAAATATAAATGATCAAATTGTTACTTTTGTGAAACATGAAAGACATCGGCATGTATTTTGTCTAGTATTACGAAACAAGATGAAACTATTTTATTGAATAATCCTCATATATTAAAAAATAAAATAAAATAATTTACAATATAACATCCCAATCTCTTTAAATACAACATAAGAGAAAATATGAGATGATGCGTAACTACCATAACTGAAATTACAAAAACAACTAACTAACTAATAACACTCTAGGACAAATATCCTATAAACTATTACAAGCAAACTCATAGTTAGCTTGACTGACAAGTAGCTAACAAACTGATTGACTAACCAGCAAGCTGATAGGCACATACTCTTGAGCGTATGAGCAAATTGACTGAACAAACACAGGTTCACAGGTGAAGCTGAGACCGACCGACTAATAAAACTAAAAAATGTTGGAGACTGACACACGAGCCAAATACAAATATACAAGATATTCTAATACAACTTTTCCCCTCCCATTTATTACTTAGACTAAAATATCATCTATAAACTATCAACATGAAGAGAGACTCTTACAAAGAACAATTGTGATAAAGATGGAATCGGAAAGTGTGTTATGTGTTTTGTCATTTTAATAAAAAACTAGAAATATTGAATCTTGTTCACAGAATTGTAAAGGAAAATGTTGAGAAATAGCTAAAGAAAGCTCTAATGACACACTCATAAAAACTGAAAATGAAAACTAGGCCTTAGTTTTTCAATTGTGCGAAAAAGCTTAAGCTTAATAAATGTAATTGAAGTTTAACTAACACACCTGTCACCAAGCATTTAACTCATAAGTTACCAAGAACACCTAACTTCCAAGTGCTAATATGTAACCAAACACACTACCACAAGAGAGTATCCGGAGATGGACGGCAAATAACTATTAAATGCAATATTTAGCTTGATAAAAAAATGCAATATTTAGCTTGATAAAAAAATGCAATATTTAACAGAAATTGGACAATTGAACATCCACATCAATATTTTTATACTGCTAAACGAAAGAGTAACTACTAGCTTACTGCTATCTATAACTGTCCCCTATTATCTTTTATAATTATTTGCCTACAAGAACGTAGTTGAAAGCACAACTTAATGGATTATTGACAAAGAAGAGAAGGAGCCTGAATTGACATTGACCTTTCCACATGAAATACGTCTGTATAAGATAATGCACAAGTGAATAACAATAAATCAGTAAAACAATTTGAGAAAGCACCAATACAGGGAAAGATGCATTACTAACTCAGATATCAACAATAACGGGTACTTTTAAAAGTTACCTGAATAAAAAAGTTTCAAAGCCAAATCCAATCAATTAAAAATGGTGCTACTAAGATTATAAGCATTCCTAGAAGAATTGATTAACTATATAGATAGATTCTATTTTCATTATGGATTCTGCAAATGCAAGTACATTTCTAGGATTTTTAGGAATGAACTGTGGGGATCCCCTACAAATCTTCTTGATAGATTGAAAAGGGAGGGAACTTGGATATCTGAGAAATTCCTAACACCAATCATCATAGAAGTTGAGATCAGATGAAATGCAACATGATAAGAAATAGACTTTGTCACTTCAAATTAGCATTAGTAACTTGGTATTATGTAGTTTAGGCAAAATATAGGTTAAGTATTGTGTATTAGCAACAATCTTATTAAAAACAATATCAGTAAAGAAAATGATATTATATGCTTTTGTGCTGTAAACATGCTAGAATGATGATTTATAGTGATAAGAATAAAAAATAAAACAAAAGTTCCCACCATTGTGGGGGTGAGGTTCAAGTTTTGTAACCATGCATGTATCAGCAGATCAATTGCATGTTACAAGGCATAACCATCAAATCAAGTAAAATAAACAGACAAATAAGACTTGAAGGTAGTAACTTCTATATACTGAGTATAAGTTACTAACTTAGCATAGTTATTATACAGCAATATTTAGTTTCTGAATGATAAGACTCTAAATAGCTGAACCCTTTAAGAACATTCTTATACTTGAAGTGAACATACTCTGAAATCATCTTAAATCTACCAAAACTTGAAAAAAGTGAATGGTTCAAATTACAAGGCCATAACAAAGCAAGGAGCACTTACATAGAGGTTGGAAAATTATTGTGATGTGTTACATGATATGATAGAATAGTACTATTAAACTTGATCTACAATACTTTTATCAGTTCAGACGTCTGCGCCTTGGAGCACGAGAATCTCCACTGTCGACATCAGACAATCTTGAAGCATCGCTTCTCCTCCTAGAAGAGGTTACCATGGAATCAATTTCTACAGCCGTGTCCACTTGACTCTCTGAATTTATGACAGCAGCAATGCTTGAAAAGGAATCTCTGTCGTCGACTGAAGGAGGTGGTTGTTCTTGGTTTCTGCCTAATGGATTGCTACGGAAATATGCCTCAACCAACCTTTCAGCAGAAGTCAGTGCTGATGAAAGAGTAGAAAGTGTTGCTCTATGTGATTGCGATCTTCGAAGCAAAAGGGATTGCACCCTGCGGTTATCCTCTCCCAACTCAGCACCATTAACATTGTTCTGATTTGAACCCGCAACATCATCCGGGGATGCCACAGGATTCTGCTCTCTCCGCATGCCTCGAGATGTCAAAAACCTACTTAGCAAGGAAGTAGTTCTCTCTGCTGTTCCACGAGCATTTTCAGATTCATTTGGCTGAACTAAATCCCTAGTGAGATCAATTCTGCTTCCAAGACGCCGAATCATCTCTTCCACAGGGAGTGCAAATGCATTTCTCTGAATCGTTTGTCTCAGACTCTCAACGCGCTTTGCTTGTGGCCTAGGAGGGATTTTAAGAGAGGAATCCTCCTCAAGAACACGGACATTGTTTCCACGGCCGTATATAGGAGTAACACTCTTAATCGTCACCTCTCCCTTGCAAACTGGACACTCCTTAGCATCTGAATGAAGATGCAGCCATCGATATAGGCACTGCCAACAAAACAGATGACCACAACAAGTCAAAACAGGCTCCTTGGCAAGGTCCAAACAGATATTACAATCAAAAAAGTCCCCATCACTTCCACTACCCTTTTCAACATCATCCTTCTTCTGTGATGTTTCATCCTCCATGACACCATTGTTATTCTCACATGCTTTCGGCAGCACCTCCTCTTCCTCCATTCTCTCCACAGCTGCCACACTTCCTTCCCCAGCCTGTAACGTGATTCCATTGCCCGAATTGACCAAAAAATTATTCAATTCAATAGAGATATTGCGAGCTTCAGGGGGGATATAAATTGGATGTGCGTGTTCTGGTAGAATTGGATGAACCTGAGGATATGGGGGTTGAGGTAGAATGCGGTGAACTTGAGGAAAAGGGGGAGAGATTGGAAGTTGCCTCCATCTCCATCTCTGTCTCCCCCTAAGCCTCGCAGCAGCTTCGCTAATTCGCAGAAGAGGTTCTTCAATCCAATCGTCCAAGTTCAAAGCTTCATTATTCATCGACCCAATTGGCGGTTCCGGGTCTGGACCCAGATTCAAATCAAGGTTCATTGCATCAGAATTTTCTTCTGCCATCACAGAACTCGAAGCTTGCTTTTATTACGAATTTCAAAGAACTAAAATTACACAGAAAAAAAAAAAACAAAGATTGAAATGTAAAAATAAAAAACTTTAACACAAATCGAAGAAACCCAAGTTTGAAGGGGGAGATTTACGCAATAAAACCGTGTTACAATTGAAGATTCTGAAAAGAGAATCGAAAAAACTTGGGGAAAATAAAAATCCTAGGTTAAAATAAAACATGAACAATCCCAGATCCAGTGAAGAAGGTTGACCATAAAATCTAGGGTGAATTACTAGAATTGAGCTTGAACTAAAGATAATTCTTGAAGAGCACTAGGTGAATTGTGGTTGAAATTGAAGTTCAGCGATTAGGGTTTCGCGATAGCGAATTTATGAAAAAAGAGATAAAAAAAAAAAAGAAAAAGAAAAAAAGAGAAGATGGAAGACCTTAGTTGCGAGTGGATTGGACCATTATCGTTGGCGTGGTACGATCTGGTGAAGAAGAATAAAAGAGAAAGGGTTTAGACACGAAAGAAGAAATAAGGTGAGAAAAGAAGAAGAAGAAGAAGGAGGATTGATGAGGCACCTGGTGTATGTGGCTTCGGTGGTGTGAGTGATACTAATGGACGGTTGTGATGGACACGAGTGGATTGTGTTCCTGAACAGCGTTGTGTTATCACTGCCGTTCATAGAATGACAAGGAAGGAACAACAGTACAAACAACAATACTTTCTGATTTTTTAGCCATAGATATAGAACTAAATGATGATTTAAAAATATACCAAAATTTCAATGTTATAATGATATTTTATTTATAATTTAAGTCGAACTTAATTGTTAATTTAACTGGCAATACGAAGATTAGGCCGAATTAATTGTAAACGAAGTTACAAAATAACAGTACGTACATATCTTTTTAGAAAAAATAATAGGATTAAAAAGTTAATAATCAAATACATAAATATTTTATTGTGGAAAAAACTAATTTTGTTCATGAATAAAATCATAAAATTCAAATATAAAGTAATAGAAAGTCAACATTTAATGGATAAAATTATAAGTGTGAGTCTATAAAAAATTCAAGAGAAAAATAATTGTGTCGGTGTAAACTAATTTTATAGATCGACAGTTAATAGACGTAATTAATTTTATTATTTTATTATATGTTTGTAACTTTCATAATAAAATAACTACTCAATGACTTTTATTGACTTTTGGGATAAAGTTGTTTACCTCAAAAATTAGTATAGTAAAATTATTATTTTTATTAACTTTCTCTGGAAAATCAGTCTTTGTAAAATTATCCTCTTAAAGTTTTGAAATCGAACGAATAATTTGAAAGTCATCTCGAACTCAATCTTCACTTTAACTTTTGATACAATTAATATTTCTTATTACAAAATTACATAAATGTGTCACTTTTATTATTTTTCTCTCATATTTTCTTAGGTGTCCACATGTCTACCTTAAATCTCTTTTCTCCTTTTATTTTATTGTTTGCAAATAAAATTTAATTAAAAGTGAGGATTTAAATGGATTATCAATGTTGACTAAAAAGTGTTTATATATAAGGAGGAAGTAGTTTAATTCAATGAATGGTTAATCAACTAATCGTGATATTAAATTAAAGTTTAATGACTTAAATGTATTTTTGACCTATTTTTTTTTAATGTATTCACAAAAATAGGTTAATTGTTTTAAAATTGAATTCTTTAGTCTCTTTATTATCACAATTTGGTGCAGTTTTAGTCACAAAGTATAATATTTACTTTAAAAATCGTTACCTTTAGTCTAAAATGTGGTAATTTTTTTGACCTAAAAACTATCTATATTTTCTCTTCAAAATTACAATTGGAACTAAAAATTACTATTTTATAGGTCAAAGTTTTAGTTTGAAGCCAAGATTAATGTCATTTTTGGTTTACAACTTATGCAAATATGTGATCTTGATTCTAATTTTATTGATGACTTATTTCATTTTCAATAAAAATTTATTGACAAAATTACACATAATTATTTAGGTCAAAATCTCACATAAATCTTTTAAGTTTTTTTTTTTTTTTTTTTTAGTTAAGGCTTTTTAAGTATCAAATATACATATTGAGTTCGTTTTTTGTTTTGAACTTCTATTAGACTCTATTAAACAAAATCTCACAAAAATTTTTTAATTTTTTTTTTTTTTTTTTTTTAGTTAAGGCTTTTTAAGTATCAAATATACATATTGAGTTCGTTTTTTGTTTTGAACTTCTATTAGACTCTATTAAAAAATATTCATGTGATTGTTAAATGCTAACATCTCCTCGCTAAAATTACAATTTCAAATCAACAAATAATATTTTTTTCTTCTCCAATAAGGTTTTATGTTTTTTTATTCATAAATTGATTGTTAAATTGTCACCTCAAGGCTAATGACACGTGAGATTCTAACACCCACATGAAAACAAAAATTGATTTATATTTCAACCAATTTGTATGCAACACATTGCTTAAAGCTGTAGATATTGAAGCCATTTATAAACAGTTAAAGCCACGATACAAGAAGCATACTATAAACAATTTTAATGTATATTTTCCATTAGGTTAACACAAATAAATTAATAATGCAATTAAAACTCTTATAGTTTGAGATAGGTTGATGGTAAATGAGTTTCTATATATTAACAAGTAGTAACATAACATAACAATATCACATGTATATTTCAATTTCCATTAACTTTTTTACAATCAGATCTAATTTCTCCTTGATTTCCGATTAATAGACTGATATTACCCATATTAATCATTGAGTGAACAAAGGCTTCAAAGAAAGCTGTTTGGTTGCTAGCAAAATTATTAACAATTGAGATCGTGGCAGCACCATTTGTGGAAAACAATTCTTGGTTTGTTTGAAGAAGACCCCGATTTTTGAGAAGATTTTTAAAGTAGTTGTTGTCAAAAGTATCTTGTGATGAAGGGTCAAGATTGTTGAGAGTGTTTCCATTTCCATTTTGTGGACAATTTTGTTGTAGAGTAGTTAGATATGTTGAATTCAGTGTTGAATCAGAGTTACCAGTGCCACTGAAGTTGAATAGCCTTTGACTGAAAAATCTACATTGGGCACGACCAAACGTATGGGCACTTAATTCAAGTTAAATACGGTTATAATTAAATCAATAAGTTTCTAACAGTGACTATAAAGAGAAGTAAACATGTTTACCAGATAATTATTAATATACGGTTATAATTGCCCATACATCAAAGCCACGTGCTGAATTATTATTAGGAGTAGCATTTTTCTCATTTAGTGTTATGTTACCACCTTCATCTAACAAAATAGATGCATCACATCCCTGAAATGCGTAAATTAATCAGATTGATTAGTTATTAATCAATCATTTAATTAAACTCTAGCTCAATTATATGAAGATACATTGGATTTTTACATTAACAAAGCAATCATGAAAGTGAAGACGGGTTAGGCTTGCGGCAATTCGTGAATCATTTTGAAGAGCTTGTTGAACAACATTCCTTACGATGGAAGAAACATTTGGGCATGTGTTGGAGTAGAAGGTTGAACTCAATTGAGCATTTGATAGATAGAGAAGGATTAGCACTGCAAAAATTGAATAAAGAGTAGAGCAAACCATGGTTAATGAGCTTCTATCGTGTTTCCTAATGCTGGTTTTAGATTTTGATCTATCTGCGTAAAACATATATATAATGAAGAAGAATTAATGTGTGTCTTCAATTACTTTACGAATTAGCTTGAAGGTGAAGTTTTCGTTACTTAGAACTTTAAGCAAGATAGTATATAGTAGTAAAATATAACAAAAGATATGACCGTAATACTCATCATTAAGTACACAAGGGGACGTGGAAAGGAAAATACAAACCATAATGATTGCTATATAACACACATGCTTACTTAGCCATCATCATCATAAAATAATTGGGAACGTACGTAAATCTTTTATGTTATTATAGGTGCTTAAGGGTGTGTTTGTAGGGAGAAGAGTGGGGAGAAATTGTTTTAAAATGTGTTCATTTTCAGTGAATAGATAAATTGATTATTGAAATTGTAAAATAATAATAATTAAAATAATTTATATTTAAATTTTTATAATTAAAAATTATGATATGATATGTTAATTGAATGTTTGATCACTTATTGATGTCGTATCAATATCATCACAATGTGAACTAATTTTTTTTATTTAAATTTTAAATATTTCATGCACTAATTTGTGCATAATTAGTTATTATGAATAATTACAATTACACACAAATTTATTTTTGATATAACATAATTTTATCGAGAAATTTATTATTGAAAAGATGACATTGATGTGGAATCAATGTAAATATGCTACATATTCAATTACAATGCTACATCGTACTATCTAACGACAAACTTTTTTGAATGATATCTTACAATTTCAAACATGTATTTACCAATTCACCAAATTCAAGAACTAAGTTGATCACGACGCTTAGTGTGTCATGAACCAATTTGCATATTCACTACTTTAATTTAAATTTTAAGAGAAAATATAAGTAAAATCTCTTAAAATTGTTTTACCCCCTCCATTTTGAGAAAATTTGGAAGAAAGATAAACAAAACAATTTAAAAATCATTTAAAATCTCTAATCTATCATTGAATCAAATATAAGACTATTAAAAATCTCTTTCATAATCTCTTTTCTTTTAAATCAAACAAGTCTCCATGTCATTTCTCTCATATCATTCAATTAAAATATCTCCCTTCACTTAAAGACAATATATAATTTTTTTCCCAAAGAAAAAATAAAGTATAATTTTTCCCCTTTCTTCCAAATTGCAATCATTCGGTAACACCTTTAGCAAAAGAAGTATTATAAATAAATTTTTTTATGAAAGGTTTTACCATATAATTTCAATTAATCATAGATGTATGGACTAAAAAATCATTTATAATAGTTTTAATTCGAGATATATAAACTAAGTGTATGTTTGATATCACTTAGAATTGTCAGATTCACCAAAATATTATGGTAGTTAAGCATAATTCTGATAATTTTAGCATGAGACAAAAGATAAACTAAATTTACATGAAAGTGACTATGATCCTAATTAAAGCAACGCTTCAGCACAAAACATAGAGTAAAAGCATTAAAAGATTGACTAACAAGCAATCATTCAGTAATAGTAGTATTATATGACCGTGATCCTCTATTCAAAGGCAATCTATATATGAAGCAATGTAAAATCACGTTGTTAACGGAGCAGAGTCATGCAATCAAGTAGGTTGCAAATTTGTTTTCATGGTGACATTTATATAAAGTACTTTTCTTTTAATGGAACTAAAGTACTCCTACTTAATTTGAAGTTAGAGAATAAACATTACCAATGATTCCTCGCCATCATGCATATGTGTCTGCTGTTTAGGTTTATATTCTAGTTTTATTTTCCTTTTATTATATTTTGATTCTTTTTATAGAAATTAGTTAAATTAATATTTTACGTTCTTTGTCAAAAAAAAAAATATTTACACCTTGATTTCAAACCGTAAATCTTGATATTTTGACTTATTCAACCTTTAACTTTAAATCAATTGAGTTATTTAACCTTTCATAAATCTTATAATATAGATTTAAACTATATAAATTTCTATATTTAGATTTAATTAATTAACGAATTTTTTTGATCATATGTTAAGAAATCTATAAGTTAATTGATAAAATTTCAAATAAATTTCAAACTTTTTACAAGTTTTGGATATATATAATTTTCAAAATAATATTTTTACTTTTGATTTTTTTAATATACTCTAAGAGCATATGTTAACATTTAGGTTAACAATAAGATTGTTTGTCAAGTAAGAGTGAAAATAGTCTAAGTATTTACTTTGAAAATATTAAGTATGTGTATAACATACCACCTATCATAAATCTAGTTTTATAATTTTAAATGAATATTTTTTTAAAGTCCATTTAAAAATCTATTTCACTATTTTGTTTTATCAATATTTACACTATTCAAATCACGAGTGGCGTATGCTTTTATAACTAAACACATAAGTTAATACGTCAGTGATCTTAAATTCTATTTTAATATTTAACGTGATTATTTATAGAATATAAAATTATATGACATCCTATTTCAATTTTATTTTAACATAATACTTTTAAATTTTTCAAATTTTGATGTAAGTTGATATATTTGCATTACAAAAAAAAAATTAAGAAAATTTATGATTTAACACAAAGTAAAAAACTTAATATTATGATGATAATAGTAATAATAATTATTTTTATATTTAACTAAGTAAGTCGACTTAATCAATATAAGAATTTTTCAAGTATATAGTTTAAACTTTTTAGTTAAATTAAAATTATAAAAATCTGGTCTCACCTCAGTCTATCGTAGGTTAAGATATAGATCCATATCATTCAATCTGACTGAATTATAAAAGTTTCGAATGATTTGGAATCATTCGAAACTTTGACTTTTATTAAAAGTTTTAAAATTTGTTAAAATTTCTGAAAATTTAAGTTTCGAAAGTTTAATGTTTAACAAAACTTTCGAAAATGTCAAAAATACTCACTTTTTTATATTTCAAAAGTTTGAAATTTTAGAATGTTTAAGAAGATTTTGTAATTTTCGAGAGTGGGAGTAAAAAATAGAGTAGTAAATTTTTTGGATGGTTTTATATATAGGAAAAAAGGACATTTTAGTATTTTCTATCAAATGGAATTGGGAAGTATATGTGGAGGTTGGGAGGTACAAAACTCAAACTATTAACATGCCAAATGTTTATCTGGGCCCAGCTTCTCACCCTTCAATACAAATACATGGGAGGATGCGAGTATTATAAAAAAGAAGGTAAAGAAAAATTAAATATAAAATAGAGATAGGATGAGAAAAAAAAATAACATAATTCTTTTTAAAAGAAAAGATATATGAAAAAATTCTAAATAAACCAAAGTTATTCTTACATTTCTTCTTTCTTTGTCTAAATTTTAGATACAGTATAGAGCTTATATTATAGAGAAAGTATGCAATTAAAGCTAGAAGAAATAGAGTGGAGATCATTTTCATTTTCTTTCTTCATATCTCCTCTTTATTAATATAGTTTTAGAGTGTTTTTTGATGTATACAAATATTTGAGTCCATAAAATATTCCACTGGTTTATTTGAGTTACCGATATTTGAGTGGTATAAATTTAATAATATAACATTTGGTGGGTCTAAATATTTTTAATACACTTCAAAACTATACTAATAGAAAGAATAAATGGAGAGAGAAAATTGAGATGATCTTGATATATTATATTTTGTATTCTCAAAACTTTGATAATTGAAGAAATGGAGAGTGAAAGAAATGGAAAGGATCTTATGAGTAGTTTGTGTTTTAAATTGGACTTGTGTTGTATCATGTTCTAACTAAGTGAAAATAATATCTAATTTTTAAATTTAGAAGTAATTGTAAAGTTGACTCGACTATATTAACTTAGAAAAATGTTCACATGATGATTGATGTATCCTAATTTCTTTCGTAAAGATTAAATATTACTTTTTAGAGTATATATTAAAGAATAAAAAATAAAAAAAAATTATATTAAAAATAACTATTTTTAAACTTTTAAGGAATTGAATACACCATTTAAAAAAATTTATTTCTATATTTGATACTTATTAAGTAGTCTTAAGATATTTGTTAATATTTGCTTTAAAATAATCTTTTAGCTTTTGATTAGGACTTATATCCTTATTATTCAGAAAGAAAAAAACAACTTATATCCTTATTCAAAATTCAAAATTAATTTATATCAGCTTTTCTACTTTAAAAATTCTATATGATCATATAAATTTGAATTAATTAATTTTAAATTGTAAAGAATATATAATTAAAGTTAAAATCAAATCATAAAATATATCATAAACAAATATTTTTTTAAATACAATAATAAATTTAACTTTTTAAAACTTCATAAAATTATACAACTGAATTTAGGAGAGGAATTAAATTTCTCTAATGTGATAAATTCGAATTTAAATTTTCTATGAGATAAATACTCATGTTAGTTATGTGTGGAGGTGATACGAACACATACACTCGACTCTATCATGTGCTCTTTTTGAAGTCAACTTGCCTTTTGGTTACCAGTTGAGGCTTGCATGGACTTAGGTATTGCCATTGGGATTTTGGACTTAAACTTGGGTCCAATATTAACTCCCACAAATACTTGGGACCTAAGCTGAAAAATCAATAAGAAATTGCAATTACAAGACATTTTTGTGTGTGTTTGGTTTAACAGTGATAAAAATTAATTTTATTGAATTCTTTTTGTAAAATTAATTTTGATTAGAATTAAATTTAATATAGATTCATTTATCTTTTGATACATTTATGCAAATTTTTATTTTTATAGATTCATGTTATTTGGACTGTGTTGATTAAAATCAATCAAATGAGTTTTAACTTTTAACACGTCTTTTCTTTACTGAAGTATCATGATTATATAACTGGAATTTTTTTTTTCATTTTATATAATTACACAAAATTATGTTACACATTAGTATTTGTTAGGGAAACAATGTTTTAAAATTCGATCTTGATTGACTAGTCTAACATGAGAAAGCTAATGATTCCAAATCTGAGCAGCTAATGTAAAAAAAAAAAAAAAATTTAATGTAATGCAGTTATTTGGTTTATTTTGACCGTCTTAAAATATTTTGGCGTATCAATTTTAATCTTTAAAATTAAATTTTTAAACTAAAAAAGAAATGAAATTTTAACAATTAAAAAAATTTAAAATAAATCTTAGTTTCTACATGATATTAAAATTTAATTTTAATTTTTATGTAAATTTTTTTATTAATTTTTAGTCCCTAAAAAGTCTTTATAAAATAAAAATAGAAACTAAAAGTAAATATTTTTTTTAAGAATTAAACTTAAAAAGTCATAATTTTATAAAGACTATATATATATATATATATATATATATA